>NW_004524621.1:6810486-6842701 GCF_000260255.1 Octodon degus | reverse complement strand
TTCCTTCCTTCCTTCCTTCCTTCCTTCCTTCCTTCCTTCCTTCCTTCCTTCCTTCCTTCCTTCCTTCCTTCTCTGCTGTGTGTGTGTCTCTCTTAGAGCCTGGTAGGCACACAGGCCCTTTCCCGTCTTCCTGATTTTCCTAGTAATCAGCCTGGACGCCCCATGCCACATCCGAGCAGAGTAAGGTTGCACTGGGCCCTATGTGGCCATGATATTTGCTCTGTGCCTGGGTTTAGAAGGCTTCAGGCCTTACAAAAACACCACCCATCAGACAGCAGAAAAAAAGCAAACTTACAGGTCTTCCATCCTCGCCAGGGTCACCCTGGAATGAAGAGGCCATTTGTTAATGATGGGGTCACCTGACCCGTGACCTCACATGCAAACTGAACCTGTGGGAGCCACCTGGCTGTGACCCTGAGCAGGTGTACATCTAGGGTCTCTGATCCCTAAGGCCTCACCATGGCTGCGCCCTTTCCCCTCCCCCTACATGACATGCAGAGGGGACAGAGCTCACCGGCTCGCCGTCTCTCCCTGGGGCACCATCCTTTCCTGGGGGGCCAGGGCTTCCTGGGGGGCCCTGAGCCCCAGGGACAAGTTGTGTGTTGGAGCCCTGCATCACAGGGCCTGCAGGACCCTGGGGACCAACTGGGCCGGGTGGCCCCTGGGCTCCTGGCTCTCCCTTCTGCCCTTTCAGGCCTCCCTAGGGACAAAGAGGACAGGAGGGCATGGGCTGTGGCAACCACACATGTCCTCTTGGAGCTGTGCTGCATATGCCCAAGTCCTAAGCAGGACTCTGGGTCACAAAGAAGAAACATATGATGACAGGCAGAGGACAGGCGAAGTGGACAGGCAAATGACATGCAGGGCAGACAGGCAGAAGACACGAAAGGCAAACAGGCAGAGAGGACCCGAGGGCTCCATGGGGTGATGGTGAGACAAGTAAAGCCACCAAAGGCCTGGAAGGAGGCTCACCTTCTCCAGGCTGTGTCCCGGCCTTGGGGTACTCTCATCCCGCATGTCACCCACAAGGGTCTTACCTGGGGAGGAGGGGTGGCTGCCATCAGACTCCATGGCCCTGGACTCTGCTGTCCCCCAGGGTGACTGCCTAGCACCCTAGGGGACAGGGGGACAGAGGGCTGGGGGACAGAGGAACACATGGCCAGCCACCAGGAAGAGAACCAGGGCCATCCTAAGCTATGCCCATGATGACACAGACCTTCCAGATTACTTCGGGTGCATTTTAACAAGAAACCTCAGCACCTGTTTTTCCTCCCAACACTTGATTAAAAAGAGTGAAACCCAACAGAAACAGATCCCACCCCCTTCACCAGGTTGGCCACCACTCCATACACCTCTTATCCTTCTCACCCTGATACACACTCGCGTGTGTGCACACACAAGCACACACAGACATGCATCTCATCCCTCCCCTTCAGCTTTCCCTGAGCAGGTGGCCCCTATGAGGATGTAGGGCAACCTCTGGCAGCGACCACACCTGGGAGACCTGATAGTGCTGTATGACCCCACAGCCCACACGCAGGCTCCCCTTGGCCCAAAGGCATCTGGGCATCTTCTCTAGGGATGGCATGGTGGGGCATCACAAGGACTGTGTGTTGTACTGGTCTGCCTAAACAGCCTGGAGCTAAGTGTGGTTTGCACAAGTGCAAGAAGAGCCTGTGATGGCCAGAGATACACAGAACAGGCCACAGAGACACAGCTCCTGCTGTGGCAGAGTCCAGGCATGTTGGGGCCCCCACCCATCCCATGAAAAGCTTCCCATAGCCTCCTGCTTGGCAGAACACAGGTTTACACCGTGTTGGATGTCATTTCGTGGGGACCTCGGGTGTCCCATTTCCTGGGCCCTTTGGGGAAGCTCAGCCTCAGCTAGGTGCAGAGCCCACAGCTGGTTTGGCCAGATGTGGGGATTGACCCCACAAGGGTGGTCACACTGGCAGAGGGATAAGCAGCCTTCTGGGACCCTTATTGGACCTCATGGCTCTGTAGACACTGAACCCCTTCCTGAGAATTGAGGGCCATATCTACTCCTGTCCCCCAGACCAGGAGACAGCACCAGCCCTGCTCAGCACTCACCACCCCCCCCCTTGTATTTCACATATACACACTCTCACTCGTATCACACATGCATCACAGCAATACATACATCACATACCAAGTATGCACATGTTACACACATCCCATACCATTAACACATCACATATATATTATACACATCACACACATTACATACTATACACATCACACAGTGCACACAAATATCACACACCGCACATATCACATACTCATCACACACACACACTGCACACTTATCATCACATACACACACACCCGGAAGAGCTTCGCGCCCTGATGAGATTGCTGTGGTCTGCGCCTCGATCTCTTCTGTCTGGGTGTCTCCCACGCTGCCATCCTTGGCCAGGGGAGGAGGAGTCACAGGAGGAGGCAGAGGAAGACTGGGTGTCTGGGTTGCTACCTGCAAGGAGACGGGAAATGGCTCCATTGCTGTGTCGGTGGGTGACCTGTCAGGTCTGTTGTTGTGTTTGCAAAGTGAAATGTTTATCAGTTGTAAGGAAGATAAGAAGCAGCTTTTGGAAAGAAGTTCCAGGCCCCATGGAACCATGTGCCTGGATTTTCAGGCTGTGTACCTAGCAGGTCCTGTCCCCAAGCCTACAACTCTCTGAAGCAAACAAAGATAGACCCTTCAGGGGTCAGCATGGTGAGTTCTGTGGTTGGGGACACTGGAGGTGGAGAGCTGGTATCATAAGACAACTGAGGAGCAGATATGTCCCCGTGGAGGATTATGATGGGGATGCTGCAGCCTGTAGCCTACACACAGATTTCCTGACTCCTGGGAGCAGAGGAAGCTGGCCACTTGGCAGACCCAGCCATGGTGGCCAGGGACCTCTTCATCACATAATCTGACCTGGGCTCATGGGGATGCCTGAGATTTGGGAGAAGACACAGCAGCTGCTGAGTGCTGGCTGAGGGAGGCCCTGGACACTGCCCACTCACACCCTTGACATCCAGGACGGCATGGGAGACCCGAGGTCACAGCTTGCAGCTTCCATGTGTTTCCCAGGCAGCCACAGGCCCAGAACTCAGGGCCCAGTGCCTGGCATGGGGAAGGCTGGTGACAGGGTGGGCACTGCAGCTCTGGGTCTGCAGGGAGGCTGCCCAGGCAATGGCAATGCCATTTGTGGGCATCAGAGTCCCAAGGCCACCCATTCCCCATGGTCACCTGTGAGCTTATTATGTGTTGGGAGCCTCTAACACTGGAAACTGATCATATGTGGGAGGGCAGGATGAAGCCTCATTGCCTAAAGCAGTCAAATTACCTGGGTCTTAAGAAAAACATCCTGCCTGGAGGTTGCTGACTATTAGTTGCTAAGCAACTTTGTGTCTTGTAACTTTGCAAAGGTATAAATAAATGCCCCTACTGTTGTTCTGGGGTCCTTTAACTATCAGCCATGGTCCACTGCCTGACCTCAGCTGTTATCTCTCATCTTTATTTTTTGAATCCTCTTGCTATTTTTTCCCAGGGACTGCTGAGAGATCAACAGATCCCTACACTTAAGGGCAAATGAAGGACAAGGCTGCCCCCAAGACCAAAGTGATGTGGGAGCCCAGACCCTCGCCTTACTGGGGTGTTCAAATACACCCCTACCCCTGGCCAAACAGGAGCAGTAGGAAGGAGCTAGCTGGAACTGAGAGGGCACTGCTGGGCACCTCAGTGCCATTTCCAGTGGGGAACTCATTTTCATGGCGCGGAGGGGCCCGGAAGCCATACGTGTATGCACACCCACACCTCACTGCAGGGTCCACCCTATGGAGCTCCCTCCAGCCCCACCTACCACCCACTTACCACATCCTTCCTGTGAAGGTCTTGGTGTTCCAACAGGCCACTGCCCAAGTCACCAGATGCCTGCAGGACAAGAAAAACAGGATGTGAGCAAAGTCCCAGCACAACAAGGCCCCAAAGGAGCCTCAGACTTATGTGTGACATGTGCTGTTGATCAAGCAGAGACCTCCAGGAACACATCTGCACATGCCACAGCCTCCTGGGCACTGTTCTGGGAGAAAGGGTGCCCTGGCACTAAGGACATAAAGGCCAGGAAAGCTGTTAGGACTGTCTTGAGGCTGCGTAGGGCCATATAGGGCACTTCCTGCACATGCACCAGAGATGTACATGTCACACATGTCATATGCTACAGACGCACAGCACATAGACACACACACTTTTTGAGCTGCTCCCATCCCAGTCTCACCCCGCAGTTCTCAGGGTGTCTCCTTTCACTTCATATTCTGTCGCCTTAAGTGGGAAGCACTAAGTTCAAGGCAGGGAAAGACCCTATTTGTTGCCATGAAGGTGAGAGAAAAGCTGGCATCTCCAGAGACCTGTCCTGGCCATCACTTAGGGACTCAGCGCTCATGTCCCCCTATGCCACAACCCAGCATCACTCACCCCATCATCATCCTCGTCCTCGTCGTCCAGGCAGTGCACAGGGCTCACCCGGGGGTCCCCACGCACCCACAGCTCAGCAATCGCTCCCTAGACAGAGAGATCAGGGTCACAGGGATGCTGAGGGCCTGACTCACACCAGTCTTGCCTGGTACGTCTGAGTCCAATTCCAGCAGTCCAAGGAAGGGCCCTCACCAAGGCCACTGGGTGCATGCTTCCCATACCACGGTGTCTGGGAGGCACAGTCAGTGCCCAGGGCAGATGATTCTGCCTCCTAGACAGCCTGGATGGGACAAGGACATTCAGGTCCCCTGGTACATGGTGAGGCCAAGGCTCATTAGGGTGGTTCCACACACACGTGCTTTGTCAATACCCCTGAAGACAGAACGGGAGCCAGAGCCATAGATCTAAGGTCTGGCTGCCGCTGAGAGGTGGCATCTCACCACCCCCAAAGGCAGAGGGACAGGCAGCCCTGGCACCCACAGTGAGGAGAAGTGCCGCATGGCTGAGTCCACAGCCCCAGGAGGATGTGGGAAAGCACATGTGCACACATGTGTGTAATCACACATAAATGCATATGATCATGTTGGACAGTATATGGTCATGTATAAACTGTGATCCTGCCAGAGAGCATATGGTCATGTGTGAATATGTGTGATTATAAGAGAGAACACATGGTTGTGTGTGGTCATGTTTGAATCTATCGTATGGAGAGCATATGGGCACATGTTCACATGTGTGATCATGTTGGAGAGCATGTGGCCATGTGTGAACATGCATGATCATGTTAGATAGCATGTAGTGCATGTATATGGTTATGGAGAGCATGTGATTGTGTGTGATCATGTGGAAGACATGTAGTCCTATGAGAACATATGCAATTATGATAGAAAATGTATGGTTGTGTGTGAAAATGTATGATCATGATGGAATATGATCACATGTGAACATGCATGGTGGTACTGGGGAGCATGTAGTCCTGTGTGTACATGTGATCATGATGGAGTGTGTGTACTCACATGTGAACATTGTGATCATGATGAGAACATGTGGCCCTGTGTGAATGTATGTGATCGTGTTACAGCATGTAGTCCTGTGTGAACTTATGTGAGTATGATGGAGAGTGTGTGGTTGCATGTGAATATGTGTGATCATGATGGAGTATAATCCTGTGAATATGTGAGCATGTGTACATGTGTGTGGTGTGAGCAGTATAGACCTCTCACCATCCCAGCACAGGTGGGGGGCAGTGTGGAGATGGGCATGCCATCCAGCCCCTTCCTGTCACATTGCAGAGTCTCCTGGGAACATGATACTGTTCCCCTCGGCCTCCCAGAACTGCAATGGTGACTGAGATGCCAGTGTGAGAATCCCAGGGGCAAGGAAGAGCTGGATCAAATCCTAGAAACTTGCTTCTCATGGGTATGGGATGTCAGGGTGTTCACAGTGATTTAGGAGGCCGGGGATCTCCATAGCCATGTGCCAGCCCCACATCTGAGCCCCACAGGTTGCTGTGCTGCAGATGGCTTGTTTCCCAGACTGTGGGCACCACAATGGATCAGGAGCCACAGGTGGGCAAAACCTGGGCCTCACCAGCAACAAGGCCACTCCAGCTGGAACTCTCCTCGTGATTTTCAGCAGGGACAATGCCAGCTGTGCAGCAGCCATGGGACCCACTGCATATATGTAACAGACTCAGAACCAGACAGTGGACACTGGAAGCCCAGGGACCACAAAGCATTTTAGAAACAAGGCTTGGAGATACTTCCTGCCATACCTCCCACACTTATGTGTGAATGACAAGAACCCACATGAGGCGGCTATGTGTGAGTCTGCCAGCCCCCTGCTTCTCCTGGCTGCATGGCCTCCCTGCTGCTTCCACTCCCCTTTGGCCTTGTGTCTTGTGTTAGGAACCCATTGCCCTCTGTGCCATGGGAGATGGGATGCAGCCTCTCACACTGCGGTGGCTTCTGCTCTGTCCTGGTGTCGTCCATGCAGAGTGGCCCTGAGTGCTCGCTTTCAGGGGTCACTCTGTCCCAAGCAACACTTTCCGTGCAGCTCAGTAGGAAGCAGCGCTTCTGCACAGATCTGGCCGTGGGTATGCCCCTAATGAGCATTGTTTGCATGAGTAACAGGGTCCAGGGCGCATCATAAAGGTGGTGGCAGGCAGGAGTGACTGCAGGAGGCCTAGGGCACATAGGCTCAATTTGTACCCATGAGTGAACTGAACTTCCTCATTGGGTCTGGCTTTGGTGAGGGGCAGTGAGGTTAGAGCCCTACACTCAGCTGCCTGCTAGAAAACCTGTCCTGAGACACAGGTCCCACATGGAAGGCTGTGACCTCAGCATCCACATCACCCAGTGTCATACTGTAGCCATGGCAGCACCCTGGGGCACTCACAGCTCAGCTACTTTCGTCACTGGGCAAAGCAGAAATGACAGAAAGCACATTCATCATGAGGGCTGGAGGCCAAGGACTAAGGGAACAGGGCATCTGCTCCTGGCAATGTCTACTGCAAACCAGGACCAAGGGTCCTCAGGGTTAAGGGACAGAGTTGGTGCCAAGGGGAACAATTGCCTAGTGTGCACCAGGTCCAGGGTTCTATCTCTGCACAGGAAGAAAAACTCAAACAGAATGAGAAAGAGGCACTTCCAGCAAGAGACATTAAATCGAGAGACACACAGCAACAGCTTGTCAAGTAACAACAGAAAGGTGCAGACACTGAAATAGGATCAGAAATAGTGTTTCCTGGAATGCTCGTCCACCTGGATGGAAAACGCCTTCCAAGATGCCTCCCCCATCCGACTCCACAGGGGTGAACCTGAGAACGCCACGCATGCCTGTGACCTGGGCCTGAGACAGCGCCAGACCTAGAAGCGCCAGCCTGGGGCCTCGTGGGCCCAGGCCCAGTGTCTGGTTCTGTTCAAAATGTAAGTGGCAACAGGAGGGGCTGACTGACCACCTCCTCCAAGGGGACAAAGAGGACCCAGCGCATCCTGTTTCTGCCAGGCACCGTGGAGTACACGACTCACAAGGCTCCTTCCTGGGAATCCCCATCCAAGAAGTCTGAAAATATCTGCACTAGAATCTTCATCTCTGCACCAGTATACAAGTGTGCTTCCTTTCCTGCAGGAATGATTGAAAGCCCATGGAGCAAACTGGGGTCTCTTGTCCACCTGTCCGTCCCTAGCCTTTCTGGCACCACAAAGAGGTTTCACGGAGGACAACTCTTCCATGGACAGGGCAAGTGTTGACTTCAGTGTGATTCAGGCATGTTACAGTCACTGTGCACTTTATCTCGACTACTCGTATACTGGCACTTCATTTTTTTATTATTCCACCATGCTACATTTCTGTTACTATTGCACCTTGCACCTCATTTCTGTTTGTACCATACCTGGGCTTCATTTCTTCTTCTTCTTCTCTCTGTGTGTGTGTGTGTGTGTGCGTGCGCGCTCAGATTCTTAGTGATCTTCCTGTTTTCAGCCTCCCCAGGATTATAGATGTGCCCTACTAAGCCTGGACTTGGTGCCAGCTCAGCGCACCCAGGGGCAGGGCTGGTGTGGCATGTGGTGCTGGGGATCGAACCTTGGCCCCTGTCCTTGCCAGTCAGGCGCTTACACTGCTGAACTATACCCCTGGCCTCCTGGGCTTCATTTCTGTTAGTATTGAACCTGGGCTTCATTTCTGTTATTGTTGTATCTGGGCTTCAAAACCTCACAAGGAGTGTGCAACGTGGACCCCTCACAAACACAGCTCACAGCAAGGTCTACACACCAGTGAGAAGCCAGGGCTGCTGACCTGACAGGAGGCAGAGCTAGGGTGGGGGTGCAGCAGTGGGAGTGGCTGTGAGGATAGATGAAGTTTCCATGCCCACCATTAACCTCCAGCTGTGTGGCCTGTTTTATAACACAAACCAGTATCAGTTGGTGGGCTGGTGCTGGGGATTCCCTACTCTAGACCAGACATGGGCTGAGGGATCAGAGAGAGAAGCAGGCAGCTGAGAGTAGGCACATGCCCTGGGGTGCCTGACTCCATCCTGTCATTTGCAGACTGTTGGTTAAAGGTCAGTGTTTTCTCCATACCAGATTTAGCTACATCAACCCTTCACATGTCTTGATGGTTTTTTAAAAAGCAAAAGGGCAAATGTTGAAGTGGAACATAAAATCTGCACCACACAAAACGAAGGCTCAATTTCTTTCATATATTATGAGGTTGCATAAAACCAGTTAAGAAATGGCCAAGCCTATCCCCAAAATGCAAGAACGTAAACAGGTCACTCACAGAAAACATAAACAGTAGAAAAACAAAAAGCCAACACATGGGTGGGGAAAAATGCTTATCTCTACTAACAATAGCCCTGAAAATGCAGGTTACTGGACACTGCCCCTATCTGAGGGCAGCTGGTCGCCCACAGCACTACAAGGCCCTGGTGAGAGCTTGACCCAGTCTGCTGGCACTGTAGGCCGCGGCAGGGTGCCCATGGCCCTGTGCCCACTGTCTGGTGGGTAGAATGCCTGAACAGAAAGCATGGACACTACCTCCTCCAGAAATGCCTGGGAAGTCACACCACAGGCAAGATGATGCTCTCTTTCCTATTATCACGCTTGAGGATCAAAAAGAAATACAAAGGGGACCAGTTTGGTGCCAAAGTCCTGGGGCTCCTGAAGCCTGTGGTTGAAAGTTCCTGCCAAGGACAAGGTTTGATGCCCAGGACTTGGACGCATCAAGACTTAGGACCACTTCAGACAAGCGGTTCTTGTCAGGGGCACAGTCAACTCTTTGTCCCTTGGGGATACATCCACATCAGCACACACCATGACCATCTGGGCAGGCTGACCAGCAGGGGTAGGCTGGCTGCAGACCAGCCACAGCACTAGAGTTCAAGCTGAGTCAGTGCCATAGGACGCCCACACAACTGCTCCAGGGAGAACTCCATCCAGTGCTACAGGAGAGATTTGGAGGCCGGGAAATGAAAGCACTGGGGAGATGCCTGTGGGGACATAGTAAACAGAAACTTTGGCACCTCTAGGAAGCCCTGCCCACACTGCTGTGGGTGGAGCCACGGGGCCACGGGGCCAGGGCACATGGACTCTAATGGTAACTGATGTCATGAGGCCAGCCAGTCACACCAGGTGTGCCACTCTCAAATAACCTTTACCCCTCCAGGCATGTAAGCTCTCTTCTTTATGGGTATGCAACTTTTACCCCTCACTAGTGTGTAAAACCTACAGAAGGACCCACATGGTTCAGATCCTGCTGTCACCAGCTTCTGGTGGTTAACAATTGTCAGTGAGGGCTTGAGTTGTAATTGTACAGCTCAGAAAACTGGGCTGCCATTGGCTCCCACTCACCTAACCCAGCATGGACTGTCTGCCCCACTTGTCACAGTCCTAGGACATAGCCAGAAGGAGCCCTCATGGTCTGGGCCCAGAGGTCTCACAGAAACCTTGGGTCAGAGAGCCACGGGCCCAAATACACCATCTGCAAGGGGCACTCAAGACCAGGAAGCCAGGCTGGCCACCAGCAGGCAGGGCCTCTACTCGCAGGCTGCACTGGGTGGTGCAGCTGCTATCTCCATCTCAAGTGGCCACCCACCCACCACAGGAGGGGTACCTGGAACTTGTCGGGGTCTGCGTCTCCAGCCTGGCCCACAAAGAGGCCTGCCCCAGGCTCCAGCTCCAGGCCCTGTGGGGACCGTGTGAATGGCAGCCTCTGGAACTCCTCACAGTCCACATAGAGCACCACGGAGCCGCTGTCCACACTGAGCGCAAAGCGGGTCCATTGGCCCACAAAAGCAGGCAAGTGAAAGCTGGCAGCCATGTGGGTCTGGCTGGCACCCGGCTCTGTGTAGAGCAGTGAGATGTTCTGATGCTGGTCCTGCACCTCCGAGAGCTTCACGCCGAGCACCACAGCTGATTGTGCTGCATCGGTAATGGCGAGCAGCATGCCTGCACCCTCTGTGTCTGGCCGCACATGGAACAGCAGCGAGAAGTCATGGAAGAAGGGGCTAGGCACATGGTACCGGGCCACCTGGCCACTGTTGGCATCTGGTCCAAAGACATAGGCTGGTCCGACCTCGGGATCACTGATGACCATGATCTGCTGGGGCAAGGGGTCCCCGAGGAGTTGCAGCAGCCCCACCTCCTGGCTGGTGCTCCCTGCAAAGAGAAGGCAGCAGGTGAGGGAGCTGCACCAGAAGAAACCAAATGAGGGAGGGCATGTCTCCATGCCTGCTCTGTCCTGGTCCTCTGGGCTTTGCCACCAGTGACCACCAAAGTCAGCCCCCCTCATCGGACCCAAAGGACCCTCTGTAAGGAACATAGCAGCTACAGGCCATGCCCCCTCCTCAGGCCTCACAGATGGCACAGAAGAGACACAAGGAGGAGCATACCCCAGGAATGACAGCATCCCTGCACTGCAGGAAGAGGGAACCCTGGCCTTGAATATTTGGGCTTCTTCCAAGCTAGGATGGCTGGGAAAGGATGGAGGGAAGCACACAAGCTGCTGCTACAGGGCTGTCCTCCTATGGGCCCTGAAGGACAGCACGTGGGCATCTCATTCCAGCCTCTCTGGCCATGCTGCCAGCTTAGGAGTCTCTTGGGCCTGGGGTAATGTCAAGCTCCCAGGAGGTAGCAGCTTTTCCAGCCTTTTGCTGCTCTTCACTGGGGTGCATGTCTGTTTATGCCAGGGACACAATACTTGGGAGGGGGGGCGTGTAAAGGCTCACATCAGTGGCCCCATGGTCTGTAGTACTCTGAGTCACCCAGAGTCACCATGAGGGCTTCAAGTGTTCACCACATGCTCTCATGCCAACACCAAGCCCCATATCTCCCTGGAGTCACTGAACATACATGTGTGCACATGCATGAGTGCATACACTTGCACGCACACAGTCAGGGTGCTGTATCCTCACCCTCAGACCCTGTCCTTCCCAGTGGGACTGAGCCACTGAAGAAGGATATGGGCTGCCATTCATGACGCCTTCCAGGTCTATGAAGGTGAGCCTGTGGATATCCAGGGGCATGGTCACCACTGGGCACAAGACAGGCAGTGCCACTCCAGGAGACAACCTCTCAGAGGCACTGGCCAGGATTGTGCTAGGCAGGACTCAGCTGAGGCCTGGGCCACAGGTTTTCTCCATGAGTCCTGATATGGTTGCCACCACAGTGCATGACAATCACAGGAGAGGCCACCGCCTAGGGCTTTTCTGGGGTGGGGCTGCTGATGCTCATAACCTGACAGGTGGTGGTAAAATGTGTGCATGCATGTGTTCAAGTACATGAGTGAGAGACACAGCATAGCTGTAGGGCCAGGCGACCAGGACCCCTGGGCAGAACAGGAGGGGACATGTGGAACCTCAGTGTCATGGAGCCAGCAGGGTCCCTCAGCTCTCCTAGAAGCAAAGTGCAAATGGAGATTTAGTGGCCCTCACATGTATCCTCCCGTGTCCATATGGCAGCCTTGCTGCAGCTGGGACCCCCTGGTCTCTCTCCCTGCCTCCTGCAGGAGACCCCCTCCATGCTACCTGGAGCTAGAAAGTCATGGACAAAGCTGGCTTCTGTATCAGCCACCCCCAAGGTTGAAGGCAGCTGGCCTGGGCCCTGAGCAGCTGCCACTATCACCACAGTCACACTAGGAAGCAGGGATCTGCCAGCCCAACGCTAGTGGTGAAGCTACCCTCTCTTTCCCAGGGCAGAGCATCCCTGATTAATGCATAGGGACACAGCAGCTGCCACCTTCTGGGCTGGGACCCCATGGATGCACAGCTGGTTCTTCCCAAAGTCCTCCTATTTCCTTGCCATGAAATTCCTACAGTTTCCGAGTGAGCAGCCTCCGCATGCCAGGGCTCTAAAGTCACTGGATGGCTCTGCATTACAGATCTGTGACAGCCAAGGTCCCCACCTCCCACACCCAGCAGTGGCCCAGCTGCCTTGGGCAGAAGCTGGGTTCTCTTCCTCCACAAGGAATGCCTGGGCTGTGCTCAAGCTCAGAGGAAGCCTGGTGGGGGTGGTAGGGCAGTCATCCCCTCCCAAGACCTGGGATGGTTAGGGTAGATCTGACCAGCGCAGCTATCAGATCATCTGCTCTGTGATGGCTGGGACCTGGGCCTGGCTAACACATCTGCTCAGTCACCATGCAAGTCAGGCAGCCCTCACACTGCTCCAGGCACTACACCCTCTGCCAGCATAGCTCCAGTGAGCAGAAAGTGCCCTGGGCTCCATGGATGGGCATTTTGGGTGCTTCTGCATCATGACCCAGGCTTTCAGCACCTCTTGGTCAAGAGAGACAAGACACACACACCGGGGTCCTCATGGAACCAGAAGTCACAACAACCCAGAATCTGTGGGAATAGTCAAAAGCAATTTAAAAACAAATGGAGAGTCGGGGCAGGTCCCAAAGCCTCCATAATCACAGGCTAGGGAGCTCTCCTGCAGAAGACAAGATGAGACCGATCTGGTCAGAGAGCAAAGAGCAGAGGCATCAACAAAAACAGCACAGTAAAAAAATTCTAGCTCTGTGTTGTCAGAAAAACATTGAAAATGGATAAGCATTAGGCAAATGGACAAAATAAACATTGCAACAGGGGTGCAGATAAAATTTGAGTCACAGCGAACCATCGAGGGGGCAAAGGGTGAGGTGTTTCACATCTGCTGCACCCTGATGCCAGGTACCACACAGAGCACCAGGAATTAAAGCCCAGATAGATGCAGGGCTATTGGTTCTTGGTCAAAATCCCCTCAAGACAGAAAGTGACAGCCTGGAACGGGGACCCCTGAATTCAGCAGGGTTCACAGACACTGATACGAGGCAGTGGTAATGACAGGGCAAACATCAGGTAGAGACAGGTACAGGGTTCAGACACCACATTGACACCCTCAGGAGTTCCCACACCTCCCTGTACCCAGTGCTGCCATGCGGCCCCGCAGGTTCTCCTGACCACTTAGAAGGGAAAGCTCATGAACACAGGCTGAGTTTAAAGATGGACTCCAGACACCCTTGGGCTCTCCTGAAATGTCAGGCCTCAGAGACCTGCCAAGCCAGAGGCTAAGCACAAAAACCATGGAAGTGACATCTTCCTAAACTATCCTTTGAAAGTGAGAGAAACCAACATTTCTGGTAAAGAAAAGGTGAATGCTGGAGGGAGAGCAAGGACACCAGGTGGGGACTGGAGGTCACAGGACAGATAACAGAGCAGTGCACAGGCCAGTCACAGACTACTGTGACATCTGTATGGGTACAGCGATGGCTCCTAGCTGCATGTTCCATTTTCTGCATAACTCAGAGACTAATACTCTTGAGAATGTAATTATCAGTCTGATGCTCACTACAGTAACTTTGGTTTGTAACTGCACATTTTGTTCTGTACATAACTTAAATGGGTTTCAAGGAGCTATTAGTCTATGCCTGGGGCACACACTGCAAAGATGCAACCAAAAGGCTGGGCCGGGCTGGGCAGCACCTGCCTGTCTTTAGGGTGAGACAGTGATGACTCAAGTTCCAGAGCCAGGATTTGGGTGATAAAAAAAGCCTCACAAAGAGGGTAACAGCAGGGGAAAGGAATGTGGACACTCTGTTATAAAAGAATGACAAGAAAGGCAGCAAGATGGAATGAGGGCCCAAAGCTGTGGGAAAGTTACTTTAAATGTAAATGGAAAAAACTCTTCAACCTAAAGACAGACTGGTAGAATGAATTTTGCAATCTATAATCCAAGGACAGGCTCTCTGTAAGAGCTTGCCTCAGATCCAAAGACCCAAACAGGCTGAGAGTGAAGGGCCTGGACAGGGTGTCCCTGGAAACAGCAAGGAGAGCAAGGACAGCTGTGCTGTGGCCAAACAGACCTGAAGTCAAAGTGGGGACAAGGGACAAAGGATGGAATTAGTAATTAACAACTTCACCACAAGAAGACTTAACAATTATACATCTCTGTACTGAGCAACAGTACATCAAATTCATGACACAAAGCTCAAAGACATGGACGAAACCCAAGACATCTCAGCTCTCTCTCTTGGTAATGGACAGAATAGCCCAACAAAGCCAAGGAAGGACCCTGAGGGCTTACACGACGCAACAGATCAGCTAGACCCAGATGCACAGGATGACGTGGCCAGGCTCAGGGTACACACGGCTGCAGACGGCAGGACACTTGGGGCACAAACAAACCTCTACAGACTTCAAAAGACAGCACGTATGATGCAGCCTCCAACCACGGGGAGACAAAGCCAGAAATACAAATAAAGAAGTGAAACTGGAAATTTTAAATTTTGTGAAAATTAAGTCATACTTTCAAGCAACTAATGAATCAAGATGAAGTCAAAAGATAAATGAGAAAAACACTTAGAGGCAAACAAAAATAAAAACAGTACATTAAACCTTACAGGAAAATTATGGGAAAAAAAACAAAACAAAACCTTACAGGACAGAAGAAAACACAACACAGGGGGAATTTATAGCTACACTTTATTAAAAAAACAAAACGACTTCAAATCAACCATGAAACTTCATTACATATGTTAAGGAACTACAAAAAGGAGAAAAAACTAGGCCCAACGATAGCAGAAGGAAAGAAACATGAAGATGAGTGCAGAGGTCAATGATACAGAGAACAAAAAACAGAGAAAATCAATGGAACCAATAGTTGGTTCTTTGGAAAGATCAACAAATTTGGCAAACCTTTAGCTAACCAGCCCAAGAAAAAAAAGAGAGAGAAGACTGAAGTTACTAAGATCAAAGTTGGGACATTATTGATTCTACAGAAATTAAAAAGGGTCAACAAATTGGGCAATAATGTTGATGAAGCAGATAGGTTCCTACCAAGGCTAAATTACAAAGCAACAGAATAGAGTAGATCTATAACCAGGGATGAAACTGGATCAGCATCCAAAAAACTCACAAAGAAAATCCCTGGACCTGCTGGCTTCACAGTGATTCTATGAAGCATGTAAAGACCTCAAACAGCCCCTCTAAAACGCCTCCAGAAAGGACAGATACTTCCTGACTCACCCAGTGAGGTTAGCACTGCTTCCTCCAATGTCAGACAAGACACTGCAAGAAGAGAAGACTCAAGGCCAATATTCCTCATGAACATTGAGGCAGAAATTCTCAACAAAATAGCAACAAATTGAACCCAGCTACTCAGGTTCACATGCCATAACTGAGAGAGATTTCTGGGTGCAGGGTGTATATAGGAAACCAATCACTGTACCGACACTACACAAACTGCACCATCATGTTAACAGAGGTAGGAAAGGTGTTAGACAAAATCCAGCACCTTTTGGTGATAAAAATGTTCAACAATCAAGGAGGAGCAAGCCATCTCAGTGCCATGAGGGACACATGAAGAACTGGGACAGGAGCCCCACAGCGTGACTACAGAGTGCTTTCCCCAGGACAGGACTGGCAAGCCAGGCTGCTTCTCCCATTGCCATTCAGCCCAACTACAACAAGGCAGGAAGGAGTCACAAAAACCTTGTAATCTGGAAAGGAAAGCATAAAATTACTTCTGTCTACAAATAAGATGCTGCATGTAGAAAGTCCTATGGACCTTCAGACCTATTAGAAATAGCAAGCTCAGCAAAGTAGCAGGATACAAAGGGAGCACCCAGAAATCACCACTCTCCTCTACAAAAGCAGTGGGCAATATGGAAGAAAGTCACAAACACTGAGCCCCAGAGAAACAATATTGAAGAGAAGGTGCTCAGGACCCAACTTAGCCAAGAAGATGAAAGATGTGAGTCACAAAAGCAGCAGGATGTCACTGAGAGAAGTCAAGGGACGCATAAATAAGTGGAAACACCTGTGGCCATGAGCCACAAATCAGGTTGTCAGGGTTTGATCTGTTTGTGCTACTGTCAGCAAGCACCACAGACCACCACAGAAAGAACAGTTACTGACCCATGCTCTGGTGGTCTAGCTCCTCTATGCCAAGGTGGGCCCTCCTGGCAGAGCCTCTGAGGGACCAATGCTGCATCATCATGTAGCAGAAGGAATGGGAGAGCAAACCACTGCTCCCCTCAACCCTGAACTCTTTTCAAGGCACTAACCCCAAGCCTGGAATCAGGGTGCTCTGGACTTCCTGATCCTCCAGAGGCCGTAGCTCCTAGTGGGATTTGGGTTAGTATGAATTTAGAGGGACACCATGGAGGTCAACATTGCCAAGGTGACTGATAGCCCAGACACCCATCAAAACCAATAGCCCAGACACCAAGAGATGATTCCTGCACAATCAGAAAATCCCTACTGAAACCACGGGAACCAAAGCAGCTGAAACCATCTGGGAAAGCTGGAGGACTCAAGATTCCTGATGCCAGGATCTCAGGACAAATCCTGAGGGCATTTCACTGACCTTCTCAGACCAAAAAGCTACAACTCTAGTTGCATAGGTCCTGCTTTACCTTGGTCTTAACCATCCAGTAGAAAAGTATGAAGTCGAAATATAAGAAATAAAGCCATGCTGTTGGGTTGAGCTGTGGGGGACTCAGGTCAATAATTTCTGACATTGCCAGTTAATATAAGACCCAATGCTATTATGGGCTACTGGACTCTTTTAGAATATTTTGCTGAATTTACACACCTATAATATTCAATAACGGAACTTAGAAAAAATGGGGTATACCGATGAATGTCCATTTTGTATCTGTGTATTCAAAGAGGTTGGGATAGATATATGGTTGCATTCTCTTAATGAATAGAATGATTTGTTCTAATGGTGTTTGTAAATGGGATCACAAGTCCGCATCTTGTACAGCAATTAACCACTAAGAAGAATATATGCAGTGTATTATTTGTTGAAACTGTCCTTCCGATATGATTTGAAACTGTCTCATTGCTATCTGTTTGTCAATAAAACTTTGAAAAAAAAAAAAAAAGATTCCTGATGCCAAACTCCATAAAGCTGCTGTCGTCACCACTGGGTGGCAATGGCACAAGATGCCACATAGCTGCTAGGACAGAAGAGACTAGAAGGGGCCTCACATCGATGACCAACTGACTCTTTGGCAGTCTCAGTCTCTAATCTTGGCAAGGCCTCACGCACTACACATGCACACACACATGCATACACAATACACACTTGTGTGCACACTGGGGCACACACCTATGCATGTACCACGCATACATGCGCGTGCGCACGCACACACACACACACACACACACACACACACAGAGTGCACATGCTCAATCTTCTGAACTGTGGAAAGCCATAGTGTTGCACCTGCTCTGAGCACCTGGGTGACCTCCCCACCTACCCTGTCATCTCCACATCTACTCTGCAACTTTGAGTCACCCCCAGACCACACTGCTCAGTGCTCTCAGGCCCCCTCCTGGCTGCACCCATCGTACCAGTGTCAAGGCCCAGGAGGATGAAAGACCAGACACCCATGTGTGCCTCTCCACTTTCTCTGAACCTAGAAGCTGCTCCACCTGCAGCCTCCTTGTGCCCCTTGTCCCCTGCTGCCGTGGTCATCTTCTTGGTTGGGGACTTAGTTGTCACAGAGGAGATACATGCTGGGTGTGTGGTACTGTGGCACACGCCTGGTGGGCTCTCACTGGCCAAAGTTTGTGATCTCCTGGAGCCAGCTGGGCATACAGCCCAAACCCCCAGCCAGGGATTCCCTTCACTTCCTTTGGTAATGTAGGGAGAATCACATGAACATGGTTTTCTTTGCAGTGGGAAAGCCAGCCGGGGTGGCTCATCTGCTTGTAATTTCCTCTCTGTATTGTCCTGCTTGAGCGCATCTGACTGGATCATCTCTTTACTAGGAAGTTTATATCATGTTGTATCAGCAAAGTACACAGGGCCAGAGAGGAGGGAGTGATGGGCATGAGACAAGAAAAGGCTCTGTCTGCCACCTTCTGATGGCAAGGTGACAAGGTGCGGCAATCCCCTTCCAATGGGAAAGGACAGCCATACCAATAAATGGTGCTGGGAAAATCATGCAAAGTTGGGACCTCACATATCCTGTATTGACAAGAAGAAAGACTTGAAGAAAAGGCCTGGCTATAGCACCATTAAAAGAACACAAAGCCCAAACGCAGGATATTTGGTTTGCTGGTGATATCATACGCACAATGAAGAAAAACACACAAACTGGCTCCCTGAGAAAACATTTTACATACTGTATCAAAAATAATGAAGACAGTCCACAAAACAGGAGAAAATGTTTGCAGATTGTAAATCTCCGAAAGGGTTAATGTCAAGACCATAAGAAAATCCCTCAGGTTCAATGAGGACAGCAAAGTGACCTGACTGAAAGGGGGTGAGGGCTGGCCCAGGCATCTCCCAAAAGGGACAAATGAACATTGGTCCTGGCCTCAGAGGCTGAGGACACATTTATCAGCAGGAAGTGGGAAATCAACACAATAAGACACCACTTCACACTTGTGCAAGGGCCAACAGCATGGTTTTAAGGCCAAAAAACAACAGAAAGTGTTGGTGGGGCTTGGAGAAGCTGGAACCTGTGTGCACCGCTGAGGGGACCCTGAGGTGGAAACAGATTCTGGGGCTCCTCAAAGAGTTAAAGTTCGAGTGACCTCTTGACCCAAGGTCTCTTGAGACATTTGTGCACTGCAGCTCACAACAGCCTCACTCACAACCGAGGCACGGCAGCACTACAGTGTCCACTGAGGGAGGAGCAGGCAAACTGTAGTCCAGCCTGTGTGCCCAAGGGGAGGTCCCCAGCCTCCATAAGGGACCTTTTGACATGGCCACAACACAGGTGAACGTGAGGACATGGTGGCCCCACTCATAGGAGGGCTCGAGACAGGAAGCAGAGACACAGGGCTAGGGAAGGGAGTCAGCGTGTGAGCAGGGCAGTGTGACAGGGTAGGAAGATGAAGTGTTTTGAGCTGCTCACTTAGCCATGGCAAAGATGGTACCTTCATGTCAATTATATCACTGTAAAAAAGTTAGATAACAGTGACTTCACATGGCAGAAGGATGGATGAATCTCTAGTCATGGGTGGGGCAGCCTCAGGGAGCTGCTCTGAGCAGCTCCAAGGGGAGCCCCAGAGCCTTGCTACTCCTCAGGGAGATGGGGCTGGGCAGAGCGAGCTGCCTGCATCCGATGAACACACAGCCACGTAGCACAACCCATCATGCAGGACAGTAGGAGGTGTCCTGCAAACCTCACCATGACACAGGCCAATGCTCAAAACACAGGGCTCCTACAGCTCCAGGACAAAATATCAGTAACCTGATTAAAAATGGACAAAGGACAAGGTAGACATTTTGGGACATGGATTTCCCACAGCTACACAAGAGAAGCATCTCTGACTGCCTCAGAGGAGCACAGAGGAAGCCAGAGAACTTCCTCTGGGATATCTGCAACCTGGCCTACTCTACACCACTTCACATCTGCTAGCAGCTGCCCCCCAAAAGGCATGTAATGATGGCTGGTGAGGACTCAGAGAAAAGGGACCCCTACACATATGTGGTAGGGATGTCAGCTGGCTCTGCCATTAGGGAAAAAAGGCAGGGTCCCCAAAACCCAGAGTTGATCCCCATAACCCAGCAATCCCACTCCTGGATACATACCCACAGAACTGCACTCAGGCATGAAAAGGCACAGCCTCCTTATTCACCACAAAGGCAGGAAGTGGAATTCACCTATGTACACAGGATAGAGGAAGAGGCAGAGAAGACATGGTACCGACACCAGTGCAACTCCAGAGAGCAGGAAAGGCAGCTCGTCCATGAGAAGACAAGCATGGGTCTACGGCCATACCACCCTGAACGCACCCGATCTCGTCTGATCTCTGAAGCTAAGCAGGGTCGGGCCTGGTTAGTACTTGGATGGGAGAAGACAAGCATGGCTCAGTGGGCATGATGCTGGGCAAACCAAGAAAGATAATTCCCACACAGTCCCCGCAACAAGATGAAGTCCCAGATGCAGGAGTGGGAGGGAAGGAAAAGCAGAGGCTAATCAAAGGGCTCACAGTTCTGAGGACATAGGATGAATAGGCTTGGAGACTGAGCATCTTGCCTGGTGACAGTGGCAACAACACTAAGGTGCCTCACACAAAGACATAGTCACACCATGTGTGGGGTCTGCCACTTGACTCAGTCGTGCTGAGCACTCCAGGACATATGTATGTAGCATATGTCACGTGGGATATTTGCTCCTTGGCCTACTCTAGGCAGGGACAAGTCACGGTGGCTGCCTGTACTGGATGGGAGCCCACAGGAAGTTCCATCAGCCTCACATGAAAAATATTTGCAGGTTGCCAAACACAACAGATAATCACTTAGGTATTTTTCCATGAAAGTGGTCTTGTCTCCTTTTTGAATCAAAGTTAAATAGAAACTTTGAGTTAACTGAAGCATTCTGAAGAATGATAACACTGTAAGGCCCATGCTTGACTGGAGGAGTGAGGTAGAGACCTGGGCCACACCTGCTCAGGAGTGGGAACACTCCTGTCCAGCCACAGCACACTGGCCCATGGTGTCCCTTAGGGTGCCTCTTGCCTCTGCCATTCCCAAGGCCCAGTGCCCAGACCTCCACAGCAGACCCAGGCTCCACAGCAGACCCAGGGACACAGTTCCCACCTGGCCGGTCACTCTTGGGCAGCCTGGGGCTTCCTGGAGGTTGCAGCAGGCCAGAGAGCAGCCCACAATGCCTAACTTGGACACAGTCAGCAGCTGCAGGAGGAACACAGGGTGAGCAGAGGGGGGGCCCAGATGTGTAGGACCAGGTGTATGCAGATGTGGCAAGACCAGGGGACAAGATAGTCCCATGAACAAAAGGCATGCATGAGGAAGGGAACTAGACATCTCTGAACAGGCATGAAAGGCAGCAGATTTGAGTTTCCTCCTGCCGGAGCTCCTCCTCCCTGCCCAACACCTCCCTGCCACACCAGCTGGGGTCACCTCTAAGGGTCAGTGTTTATGGCTCCAATCCCAAGATCTCCCAGCCACTTCTGAGGGACCAGACACCAAGGACCCTTTCTGTCCCATTGGGCCCTCTCCCTCCTTTTGCTTACCTAAAGCTGGTGACAGTGTCTAACAGATGTGGGGGCCACCCTGGAGGACTCAGGGAGGGGCCCACAGAGGGGACCCTGCCACCACATCTGAGAGTTCCTGGCCTAATGATATGTGCCACCCACCTCTGGCCTGAGGGGATGCGGGTCACTAGCATGATGGAAAAGCCCCCCAGGGCCATGCTGGGAACACAGCCAACATGTCCAGATGTTCCCTAAAAAGTCCCTTTCAGGCACTGACTGGCCAGCTGGCTGCAGTGAGAGAAACTCCTCGCCCACGCTGCCTGGCCTGGGCCTGGCTGCTGTAAGGACCGCCCGGAGCCAGCCCAGCCTGAATCTCACGTGACCAAGCCTCACCAACAGAACACTTGGCTTCCCAAGCTTGACCCTGGGCTGCAGGGCTCCTCCCCAGAAGAAGGCTGCTGTGCCTAAGTTGCCTGGGCCGCCCACAGGGCCAGAGCAAGCACCTTAGTCAGCCATGGTGAGGTGAGGCAAAGCCCTGCATGGAGGCCTGGGCCACCTTGGTTGTTCCAGAGATGGGGTCATGTAAGTGTCAGGAACAGGGCTGTGTACACAGACACAGACAGACACACAGAAAAACACACAGCACACACACAATGCATGGCCCCCGGGCTCACACCCTCCAGGCCCAAGGTGCAGCCCTCTGTGCCCCTGTGCTAGAACTGGGCACCCTCAATACCTGGCCCTGCCCTGCCTGCACTCCATCCGCACTCCAGGCCTGCAAGGCTCCAAGGGGCTCCAGTCTTTACTGGACCAAACTGGCCAAGACTTGCTGGGAATTCCTGGCCCAGGCAGCCCAGCTACATGACCTACTGACCGTTCCTGCCACAGTCACCCCCACCTGACCCAGGCTCAAAGCCGCTGCCGTAGGTGTGGAAGACAGGACACCCACATCCATAGGACAGCCAAGGCACACACAGCATGGGGAGGAAAAGGTAGAATGGGACCAGCAAGAGGAGCCAGCACAGGTCTGAATTGCTGCCCAACCTGTCCCTGCCACCCTCACCAGCAAGCAGGAGGGGCAGGCCAACTGCAGGGTGAGTGCAATCATGGTGGGTATATGCCTGAGCAGGCACAGGAGGCTGGGGCCTCAGTGTGCCCATCCTCCAAGGCTGCACAGGCCCTGGGAGCAGCCAGACCCATCCCTGGCACCCCAGATGCTTAAATGGCAAAATGTAAGGATTGGGAGATATAGACAAAGCCATAGCTCTGTGCCTCAGTTTCTTGGTGTGACTGAGGGGATAGTGGGCTGTCCCAGAACTACGATGAGAGCTAAGTCACTATGAAGCCCTGGGGCCCATGTGGTAGTGCACCAACCACCTGAGAGCAGCACAGAGTGTGCGAACACCTCCCCTCTGGGAGACGCTATAGCACCTGCCACCATGGCTGCAGCTATGACTCTATAGCCCCAGGAGCTCACTTCAGGGACACGGTGCCCACCTGGCAAGGCTAGGGCTGCTCTGGTCACCTGGTCAGGCATCAGGAGAGGGCTGATAGTTACCTGCTGCTGGCCCAATGAATACACAGAGCCCATCTTCCTGGGCACGCAATGTAGCACAAGCTACAGGCAGCTGGGCCCCGCCCAGGTGGCTCCAGCACGCATCCTCAATGGCCTCACAGAACTGGCGGCAGGGTGGCAGGGGAAGCGGCGGGCCAGGGCTGCAGGGGGGCGCCAGCAGCAGGCAGAAGAACCAGGCCAGAAAGGGGTGGCAGTGTGTCCGCAGGAGGCCTCTCCAGGCCTGCGCAGCTGCCTGCACCTCCTTGCCATTCTTGTGGCGCAGGTGGTTGGGCAGCCATGAGCGCCTGATGCCCAGGTGGCTGCAGATGGGCAAAGCAGGTGTCAGGTGCAGGCAGTGGCCATCAGGCGTTGGGGGGCTGAGCCCCAGCAGTACAGAGTGATTAGTGAGCCCAGGCCCCCTGGAAGAAGCCACAGGAGAGACCCAAGCACCACTGTTCCCAGGGAAAGGTTCCATAGCTGCCAGAGAGAACCAGGCTGAGGGGCCAGAGGCAAGAGCAGAGGGTTCACCCGTCACCAGAAAAGGCACCCAGCGGAAGTCAGGATGTCCATGGTGCTGGCGACTACCAGCTGCCAAATCTAGATCCTGGGGCTGCCCCAAGGAGTGCCAGCTGCCCCAGGGAGGGGCTCCACCAGGTGCAGGAGAGAGAGAAACTCTACCTGGGGACACAGGTGGCACAGGGGATCCCCTCAGTGGTGACTGGGACCTACCCAGGGATGGAGGTGGCTGGCTGGGCATGGCCAGTGCACTGGCTTTGGCTGTCTGGGTTCCCAGAACACTTGAGGCTCCATGATTGGGCCCAAGAGTGGCCCCGCTGTCCTGGAGGTCACCAGAGTGTCCAGTAAGGTTGTGCAGGATTGTGGGAGTAGAGGTGGCTGGCTTCCCTACAGAAGCAGAGGTCCCAGTTGGAGCAGTGTCGTCCCATAGCTGGAGGAAGCTCTGAATACCTTGGGCCACATTCAGGATCTTGGCACCAACGCCTGCGATGTTCTCCTCCTTTGTGTCACTGCTTGCAGAGGAGTCAGTCAGGGGCCTGGGGGTGATGTGGGCAGCAGGGGTCTCACTCTGAATGGCTGCATATTCCTCTGAGGCTGACCGGGGGCTGGCAGGGGTGGTCCTTGGCTCCGTGGGGTCATGCTGGGTGGCCACAGGCGTAGAGCGGGCTTCTGTGGGCTGCGGGGATAGGCGGCCTTGGGACTGGGAGACTGGCGTGGCTGTGGAGTCACGGATCTTTGGAGACCAGAGCCAGTCGGTCAGCAGGGTGGCCTGGGCAGGTGCCAGGCAGCAGGCAAGCAGCAGCAGCAGCAGCAGCAGCAGGCGCAGGCATCCGCTGGGGTCGGGAGCCATCAGGACTGTGAGAGCAGTGGAGGCCAGGCAGACTCTGCCAGCCAGGAGGAGGGGCCGCCCCGCCCTCCCCACTCCCTTTTCACTCTCCCGGGCTGGCCACTCCCCTGGGCACTCCCACAGACAGAAGGACCAAAGTGACAGCAGAAACCAAGGTGACAGCACCTTCAGATCCGGTAACTCCTTCCTCCACATCCAGGGAGGGGGACAGGGTGTTCAGGAATGTGGGTGGGTTTTCTCCAACTCATCTACAGCCTGGGAGCTATGGGCTTTCTGCCTGGGGGATGTGTGAGCCTGGGGGCCTCAGGCCAGGACCAAGCCTCTGGGGATACCAAGGCACCAGCTGTCCCACCCTCCCCACAGCTCAGAATGCTGGAGTCCTGGCCTGGAGCCACTTCTCTGTGGTGAAACTGGAACTTAAAAAATGCTCAACTCCTTGCAAATCCAATTCTGACCCAACTGCTGCCTCAGGGATGAGAGGAGGAAATGGGACAGTGGGAAACCGGCCAGTCCCCTTCCAAATTCAGCCTGACTATGCACTTAGACCTTGGGACCTAGGGTCACCCCTCCAGCTCCCCGTGACTCCCAGGACTCCGGCTTTCCAAGTACCACCAGCATCTCTGAATTAATTCTTGGGAATGCTGGGCCCTGGCCAACTGCATATGAGTGGACATCAACAGGAAGGCATTGGATAATTCATGGGATTTATTAAGCTTGAGCTGCCTGGCTCCCACTGGCCCCAGGGCAGTTGGCTTTTGGGAAGCGGGTAGGGGACAGGCAACAGCAGGTCATTTTCTGGAGGTGACCATCTCAGGGATGATTCCTGAAAGGCCTTGCCTATGAAGGGAGAAGGGGTCCAGCAGTGTCACCTTCCACCCTCGGGCTCCTTGAACATGCAGCTGGCCCAGGGCCGGGATGGTCCTGCAAGGGGGAAAACTAAGCCTGCAGTCCCACAACATTGGAAGGAGGGGGTGCCCCTGGCTGCCCACATGGCCTCAAACTGAGTGTCTGTGAGGCTTGACTCAGAGCACAGAGACTAAAGACATGAGGCGCCTTCTGAATGTGAGTGCGAGAGGCTCTTTTCGTGAAGCCTGCCTACCCAGGGACAGTGGGCAGGCTGTGGGGACATGGGCCTTTGGTGGGAATTTTGATGGTGGTGTTTATGCGGTACTGAGAATTGAGTCCAGGCCCTTCACAATAAGCTACATCTGCAGCACATTTATTTATTTATTTATTTATTTATTTATTTATTTATTTATTTATTTATTTATTTATTTTTTAGACCAGGGTCTCAATAAGTCACTAAATTGCCCAGGTGGCCTTGAACTTGTAGTCCTCCTTCCCCACCTCCCAGAATGCTGGGATGACAAACTTACCTATCTACCATGATAGATTCAATTTGAAGTTGTAAATAATAACAAATTTCAAAACAGATGAACTAAAACCACTCTGATAGCTGAGGTTTTGCATTGCTGTGAGGCTTTGTAACACCAGCCAAAGCCCTGCACAGAAACAGCCATGGGGGCAAGCTGGCCAAGACCCCTGTGTTCCACCCTGCTGCCCACCTGGTGGCCCATGACCTTTCCCACCTTCCTGCTGGGCCCCAGCCCACAGGGCAAAGCCTGCTGCCTCCTGCAGTGCTGCTGGAAGGAGGGAGGCTACACAGAATCCTGAAGCCTACACACAAGTGTCTGTTGCAGGACATGACTACCGAGCCCGAAGGCATGGGCTGAGCTTGGAGACCTGCAGGCTGCTTCCCTGACTCTTCCTCAAGCTAGAGTGACAGGCATGGCCTCTGCAGGACACATCCCTCACAACTGACCACTCCAGTCCAGAGTGGCACTCAGCCCCCAACACTGGTAGGCTCAGTCTCTACCCAGGAAGAAGTAGCACATGCGTCCAGTTATTTCTGGCTGAGCCAAGCCAAGGCCAGCCATGCCCAGGTCTGCCCTAGCAGGCACAAGTGCTGCTCAGGTCATTGGGCCTCAGAGCCTGGGCAGCACCTCAGAACATGGCCCCTGGAGAGCACCCAAGCCTCTGCTGCTTCAGGACAGGGCAGCTGTGAGGCCAGGTGCAACCTGGGCTGGGGAGGTGGGTGGAGCAGACCCCATGCCTCCTTAGTCCCTGGCTTTACCTGCTTGTGTTGCCAGGCTCCCTACCTGAGCACCTGTAGCAGCCAGAGGAGTTCTGACCTCCACAGCAGTGACCCTGATAAGCATCCCACCTTTGTACCTCAATTTTCTGATCACAAAAGAATCTGGCTGGACAGAAGTACAATGACCCACCCGGAATATCCCTGGGGCCATGTGAATCTCAAGTCCTTGAGGAGTGCTGTCTCAGTGCCAGGAACCCCATTAGGACCCATCCTACAAGTAGAAAGACTGAGGCACAGGCTTAGGGCCCAGCTCAGAGCACCGGGACACCAGAAGCAGAGTCAAGTGGCAGCAGGTGGTCTGCACTCATGCACACTCTCATGCATGCACACACTCAGACAGCCCCTGCACACACAGTGTCCCCTTGCCCTGCCAGCACTGCTTATGCCTGGCCCGCCTCCTCCCTTCTGCCCAAGTCCCCCTGGCCACCTTCTGTAGGCAGAGGAGCCAATGCACTGCCCCATCCCAGCCGGGCTCTGCAGCTGGGATGCAGCTGGGATGAAACAGCCCTATGACATGTCCCCAGCTGTGTCTGGGACATAGAGGAGCCATCCATCGATTGCTGGCCAAAGGGCAGGGCTTGGATGTCTGGGCTCAGGACAGCTTCCAACAGCTGACAGTAGTATCCCTGTGCCATGAAGTGGCAGTGCTCCTAGAACTAATCCCTGAGACACAATGGAGCAGTCTCAGCAGTGCCCAGGCAATGGTGCCTGCTGGAAAATTCACTGCCATTATGTGATTTCATGCCTCAGTGTATCTATGAAATTTTAGGACAGATACTCTGGAGACACCTCCCCTGATCTGCACCTACTGAGAGGGAATCCAGATCGGGCCTACCCTCCATGACTCACAGTTGTAGGACACCCTACAACTCTGGGTGCCCAGACCCTCCCTGGCCAGCCCCATTCCCATGCTCAATGCAGAATCCTGAATGTATCCAGGCACAGGAAGGACAGCACACCCAGACTCCTTGGAGACCCTCGAGGCTTTGGCTGCTGCAGCACATGCTCCTGACGGCCCCACCAGGTGTGCCCCATCCCACATGCACTCACATGTGCTCATGACTGGCTCACACACTCTCACACACTCCCTCACCTGAGCAGACATGCTCAGGGAGCACTTGGGTGTGGTCAGGGCTCCAATCAGCAGCACAGCAAGCCGCTCACACGCCCTGTCCTACTCTGGCCCTGTGATGGGTCCTGCCTGTGCCCTCTCCCAGGGTCACCATCTGTGTGTTCAGACTGAGGCACCTACCATGAGCAGCACATACCAGGCACTAGGGCCCTTCATTTTTTTTTAGTGGCTGGCTCAGCCCACCGTGGGGGTGGGGCTGGTGCAGCATGTGGTGCTGGGGATTGAACCGTGGTCCCCTGTGCTTGCTTAAGCTGCCCTAAGCAGGTGCTTTAGACTGCTGAGCTATCTCACTGGCCCCACTGGCCCTTTTTGCAGGACCTAGCCTGTCTCTTGCAGCCTCAGGCATGGGGACATATAGGGCACACACAGGGACAGCTGGGCTCACATGATGGAGTCCAGACCATGCCCCAGGCACTGGAGAGAGAGCCTTCATCTCAAGGAAAGACAGAGAAAGGACAGTCCTACCCAAGCAGAGGACCCCACAGGAGAGGACATGGTCAATGCCAAGTGCCACCAGGGCTCTGGGCACTGGCTGAGACCTTTGCTGTCTACATGTGAGTCTGACCTAAGGCTAACTATCCTCTGTTCCCCTGGCAACCTGATGATGAAGCATGACTCTGTTGCTAGGCAACAATGCTGGGTAACAGTGACCCCTCCCTGCTGTGTGGCCGGGACGCTAGCAATGCATGTGGGAGGCAGAGCTATGGCTGCCCACACAGAGATCTCCATGGTATGGATCTTGGAAAACAATCCACCCCCTACAAGGTCCTGCTGCTCAAAGACCAGGGAAGCCACTGCTGCCCTAGGACCTGCTGTCCCATGCTAGCAATGTTCTGAATCTAGCTGCCCAGCTACACTCTGCCCAGACCCCTCCTTTGTCAGCCATGTAAGCCCTATTCACAGGATCCACCTACAGTGGATGTCCAGGGACCCTGGAGCTACCCACTGCTGCCTCTTGCCTGTCACATGGAGGAGCAGAGATGCTGCCAAGGAAGCACAGATAGATTTTTTTCCAGGGTGGCTACCTATCATCCATCAGGACAAAAACTAGGTCCTTTGTGGGGCCACAATGAGTCTCTGCTGGTACAAGAAGCAGCCACAAGAGCCACCAGGGCCCAGGGACTCATGGGAGCCAGACATTGCCAGGGCGGGGGCCCAGTTATTCCAGAGTGCTTGGCCCCACATGCCCTGGAGGGCAACTCCATGACTCAGCTTGGGCCCCAGAAGCCACCACACCTGCTGTAGGCCTGGGGTCCCTGTTGCAGGTCTGTTCTCTGCCAAGAACCCTGGGTCAAGGAAACCCCTCCTTCCCCTGCACAGCAGTCCCCCAGGGAGTCCTGACCCCACATGCACCATCTGTCCCAGCTCCACAGCTCCTGCAGTGGGAGACACCCAGACTCAGCCAGGGTCTGTTCTGTCTTGTCAGTGGGCTGTTCTGGATTCCTGAATAGTGTGGTCTTTCACTTTCACAGGACACCCATGTGTAAATGCAAGAAGCTGGCTTTCTGGAAAGCAGGCATAGGTAAATGTCAGAGAGGACACCAGCCCCAGCCTGGATACGCCAGCCTGATATGCCAGCCTGGATACCACAGTGCCTTGCAGCTGACCACTCCCAGAAACAAAGACACAACCTGCAAGCTTTCCACATTGCCTTCAGAACATAAAACAGGGCTGGAGAGATGGCTCAGTGGTCTAAAGCACCTACTTGAAACAAGCTTGGCAAAGCACAGGGACCTCGGTTCGATCCTCCAGCACCACATGCCAGCCAGCCCCGCCCCCTGGTGGGCTGAGCTGGCCACACACACACACAATAAATAAATGTAATAAATAAAAATAAATATTAAAAAAAAAGAACATAAAACACAGCTTTTCCCCTTTTGGGGCCCCTGGATTATGACTTTCTACATGTTCTGCTGGACACTGGCTTATGGCTACTTTGTAGATCTTGATGATAGAGCACTGAGCTCTTGCAATGCCTACCAAAGGCTCTCTGCTGGGATACAAGTCAGGGACTGGCCAAGGCTGGGTCATCCTCTTTAGGAGCTCTCTGAAGCACACAGAAGGGCTGGAGGTAGCCCCACCCACAGAAGCTTAGCACCTCCCACCCTATGGGGCACTGCCTGGCACACAACTCATGGATCTGAGGGAACATTGCAACATTGGTCTAATTTCTAACCAAGAACTGTGGAGCCATCCCACTTTCCTGCTCTGTAGAAAGCAGGGCGGGCCAGGCACTAGCAACCCTCTTGGAACAGCACACAGGTTCCACTCTGGGGTTTGGGCCCATGTTCATGCCAGACACATCTCCTTGGGCCAAGGCCCAGTCTCTGGGGTCCCTACCACCTGGTGGAGCACAGAAGCCACTGGCTTGAAATCCAAATGCTCCACTGGGTGCCTGCAAAACCGACAAAACCCTTTAGTTTCCTAAAGAATCACCATGAACCACTTGGTACTTGGTGAGGTAGCCTGGGCAGCAGAGTAGGCTCCTCATGACTCCCATAGGCCGAGGATTTAGAGACCAGGACAGCACAGGACCTGGGGCTGCCCCTGGAGGACCAAGAGTGAGGAGGGTCATCAGTGATGGAGAGGGGCCAAGGGCAGCAACACAGGATTGGTGTCAGGAGAGGGTCCTTCCCAGTGCTAGCACTGCCACATCCCCTCCACATGACTGTCTTCCCAGTGTTCCTAGCACAAGCCTGATCCAGACTCAAGGAAGCAGCTGAACACATCCTGAGTATGTGACCTCACTGGCACACAGTGGGGCTAAGACCTCCAGTCAGCCAAGGTGGAGGGCAGGAAGGCCGAGGCTGAGGCAGAGGCTCTGGGGTCAGGACAACCTCCACCATGACCAGTCCTGGAGCAGTTCCATGACAGCCCAAAAGAAATGTGGCCCTGTGGCATCAGGGTCATTATCAGAACAACAGGGGACACTTGAATAAGGCCTGTTGGTCACTGCACAGACAGAACAGTTACAGACTCCTGAAGTGTGGCTATGACAGTGAATGCAGGGTGCTGGCCCTCAGAGATGGCACAGTTGGGGGTCAGGCTGCTGTGCCTCACCTAGGAAAATGTGCATGAGGGCCAAAAAGTAGCTCAGCAGTCTAAGCACCTGCCTAGGCAAGCACAAGGACCGGGTGCAATTCCCAGTACCACATGCCACACTGGCCTGCCCTGGGCACACCAAGCCTGCCACCAAGACTGGGTCTGGTGGCACACGCCTGTAATCCCAGTGCTGAGAAGGCTGAAAACAAGATCACAAGGTGTCCGAGCTGCGTAGTGAGACCCTGTACCAAATTCATTAATAAAAAAAGTGCACGTATGGACAGGACAGTGTGTGCACATGTGTGAGTATAGCGTGCATACATGGGCCTGTGTACTTATTCCTATGTGCATTGATTTCATGCACACGAATGGGTGCATACAGATTTCCCATGGCTGAGTGTGCATTCAGGGGCACATGTGTGAGAAGGCAGGTGTGCATGGGTGTGCATGGCTGTGAACACAACTGGATGCGCATGTGTGCACATTTCCAGACACAGACCTGGACTGGAAACACCAGCAGCACCCAGAGAAATGTGGCAAATGGTACCAACATCCAAACTGAACTGAAGATGAAGTGAGTGCCCCCAGCACCTCAGCACTCCCCTGCATGGAATATAGAAAAACTGTTGGGGACACAATGCAGAGGTTTCTTCCTGGTGTCTGCCTGGCACACACCCCAGTTGGCTTCACCTTGAGAAATGCAGTGGCTTGGAGGAGGCAAAGAAATGCTTTCCAGACACCAATCCATTCCCCAGGGACCGTGTGGGCATCATTCCTGCCAAGCCTCCAAAACCACCTGGCAGGGAGCCCAGGTGGCTGGCGAGGCTGGTGCACTAGTCTTGAACTAAATACTGTGACAGGGAGGACTGGTAGCAGGGCATAGTGGGGCCAGTGAAGATTCCCTACATTTCCTAGATGCTGTAACTTATCATCACTTACAGGAGAAGAAGATGGAGAGGCTCAGGGCTAAGTGTGGACTCCAGGAAACCACTCATGCCCAGCCCACAACAGAGCAAAGATGATTTCGAACTCCTTGAAGAACAAACACAGGACACAAGTTGAACACCAAAAATGAGTAAGCTGAGAAAAAAAATCAGGAAAACAATTCTACTCACAATAGCTTCAAGAAACAAAACTCAATCGACCTGCCAAAGAGAAGAAAGACCACTGCAATGAAAATGACATACACTGAATAAAAATGTGGAAGAAGACATGGAAGACAGAAAAACCATTTGTATTTATGGGTCTGCACAATATTGTTAAAACAGCCATCAAGAGAGAGCCAGAGTTAACACAAACTCCACCAAAAGTTCTATGATAGCCTGCCCAGAAGTAGAAAAAACAATCCTTAACTCACGTGTAAATACAAAAGACACAGAAGCTCTACAGCAACTGTGAGGGGGGATAAAAGGCAGGAGGTGTCACAATTTCTAGTTTCAAATTATACTACAGGGCCGGGGAGATGGCTCAGTAGGATAAGCACTTGACTGGCAAATGCAAGGATCTGAGTTCAATCCCCAGTTCCGAAAAAAAAAAAAAATTAAATTAA
>NW_004524621.1:6774943-6810291 GCF_000260255.1 Octodon degus | reverse complement strand
GGGTAGCCACAGCTTCCTGTTTCTGTACAAAGGTACCAAAAGAACACGCTAGAGAAGAGGCAGCCTCTTTAACAAACAACACTGGAAAAGTGGATGCCATGCATACAAGATTGAACTAGGTCCCTATTGCTCATCCTATGCAAAAATCAACTCAAAACACACCACAAAACCTAAGTATAAGACCTAAAAATTCCAAACTACTAGAAGAAAACATGAAGGAAATGCATGAAGCTACAGGCACAGGGACAGATAGCTGACACAGGACTCAAACAGCACAGAAAATAAGGTCGAGAATCAAATGGTACTACATCAACTTAGAGTTTCTATACAGCAAGGGAAACAACCAACAGAGTGAAGGTACGGCCCACAGGGTAGGAGAAAAGTTGGGCCAGCTACTTTTCTAGCACAAGTCTAATATCCAAACAGAAAGAAGTAAAAAAAAAAAAATCACTACAAAATCAATAAGTGGCAAATGAACAGACACTTCTCAAAGGAAAAACTACAAATGACCAATAAATAAATGTGAAAAAAAAGTTCAACATCTTTAGCCATTAGGAAGAAATAAAACTATTTCAGGATTCCATCTCATCAAAGTCAGAATGGCTAGCATCAAGAATAGAGAAAGTAACCAATGCTGGCAAGAAAGAAACCTTCACCCTGCTGGTGGGAACGCCATGACACTGCCACTGGGGACGGCAGTATGAGGCTCCTCAAAAACTAAAGCTGCTCAAAAACTAAAACTAAAGGGTGTGACCCAGCTACACCACCCCTGGAAACAGCTGAAGGAATAAAACCAGAATATTAAGGGGACACCTGCACACCCATGTTCATTGTGGCAATGTTCACAACAGACAAGAGCTAGACAGCATGGGTGCCCATTTACAGACGAATGAATGGAAGAAATAGATAAACCCACAATGGGGGTCATTCAACCCAAAGGAAGAAGGAAATTATGTCATGCACAGAAAATGGAAGAAACCTGAGATCATCGTGTTAAGCAAAATAAGCCAGACTCAGGCGAGGATCACATGCTTTCCCTAATATGTGAAATCTAAGAAAGACAGCATAAAAGTAGAGGGAGACTCAGTAGATAGGAAGGAGGGAAGGAATGCAGAACAGGGTGCAGGGGATAAATATGATCAAATGCCTATGTGAAAATATTACATTGAAACCAAATATTTTATGAAGTTAATAGGCACTAAATGTGTGTCTGTATATATATAAAACCATATACATATATATACATATATACATATATATGGAAGAAATAGATAATATCTCCACCTTATATATCAAGAAATAGATAATAGTTCTTTTTCAAGACTTCTTTGGCTTGGGGCGCAGAGATAGCTCAGCAATCTAAGCACCTGCCTAGGTAAGCACAAGGACCTGGGTTTGATCCCCAGTACTAGCCACCAAGACCAGGCGTGTTGGCACACATCTGTAATCCCTGCACTGGGGAGGCTGAAACAGGAGGATCATTAGGAGTCCAAGCTACATAGTGAGACCCTGTACCAAATGCATAAAATTAAAAAGAGACTTCTTGGCCCTTCTTCTAGTCCTGTGAACACATAAGTAGGATTCGACCTCCAGCTACTATAGCTGAGATCAGACAGGAACCACGTTGACCTGTAGTGTGTAGGGTTGCACAGGGGGTCAGATTTTCCAATCCAGCAAGGTGGGGGACTTGCCATTTACTTAGGTCATTATTGACTCCTTTTGAAATTGTTTTGTAGGGCCGGGGAGATGGCTCAGTGGAATAAGCGCTTCCCTGGCAAGTGCAAGGACCTGAGTTCAATCCCCAGTTCCGCAAAAAAAAAAAAAAAAAGAAAGAAATTGTTTTGTAGTTTTCAGCATATAAATTTTATAATTGTTTGCTAAATTTATTCCTGGTACTTTATTATTTTGATACTATGCGGATAGAATTTCCCATTAATTTCTTTTTTTCTATTTATTTATTTAAGTTAGTTAATGTTTTCTTGTTTTTGCTTTTTGAAACAGGGTCTCACTATGTAGTTCAGGCTAGCCTCAAACTCACAACCATCTTCCTACCTCACCCTCTTGAGTGCTGAGACTACAGACAGGTATGTGCCACCATGCAGACCTTAATTTCATTACTGGGTTGTTCATTGCAAGTATACAGAAATACAACTGGTTTCTGTATATCCAGTGTGTGTGTGTGTGTGTGTGTGTGTGGAACCGGGGATTGAACTCAGGCCCTTGTGCTTGCCAGGCAAGTGCTTATTCTACTGAGCCATCTCCCTGGCCCCACTTTGTGTTCTATAACCTTCCTGAACTCATTTATTAGTTTAAGGATTTTCCAATGTGTTCCCCAGGACTTTGCATATAAAAGATCTGCTTTCTACAAACACAGATTGTTTCCCTCCCTGCTTTTCAGTGTTTTGTTTTGTTTTGTTTTATTGGCCTGGCTCCAGAGCCTTCACTATAGCGTTGCACAGAGGTGCAGAATGGACATACCGCTTTGTTCCTGACCTTAGGGAAGCACCCCAGCTCTCGCCATAAGGTCTGACTCGGCTCCTGGTGTTGCACTGATGCCCTTTATTGAGCTAATGAAGTTTTTTTTCTATTCCTAGCTTGAGTGTTTCTCATTATGAGTGCTGTCTTTTGTCAAATGCCTAACCTTTGTGGCAATTATTTCTTATTCTATTGACATGATGAGTGACACTGACTTTCCAGTGATCAACCAACTCTGCATTCCTGGGCTAAACTGCACTTGGCCATGGTGCATAATTCTGTTTATTTTACTGGATTTACTTTGCAGGTATTTTTTTTATTGATTTCTGTATGGATGTTTCTTAGATTACTAATTCTCTCTGTTCAGTTGTTATACATTTATTAAAATTATTTCTTACCAAGTCAGCTTGACGTTTTCTAGGAATCTGGCTACTGTCTTGGTAATCTCAGACAGAGCACAACTGTTCAAAGCCTTGGGTTACAGCAAAATTGAAGGACATGCACCTCCCAACTTCAAGGCAATGGTGGTTGAGCAGCATAGTACAGGGATAAGGAAAGACATGCAGATCAGAGCAGGAAACAGAGTTCCGTCATCTATGGTCATATGACCTATGACAAGAGTGCCCAAACTGTGAAGTGGGGAAAGAGTAGTCTGCTCAAAAAAGGATGCTGGGAAAACTCGATGGCCACATACTGGTGAATGAGGCCAGATGCCTACCTCATACCATACATAAAGACTAACTTAAAATAGGTCAAAGAGCTAAAAAGATAAAACTTTCAGAAGAAAGCATAGGAATAAATGTTGATGACCTTGGATTTGGCAAAGGATTCTTAATCAGGACACTAAAAAACCTGAGCCATGGAGAAGGTTATGGAGGAGGTAAATTAGACTTCATAAAAGTGTAAATCTTAAGCACAGGGTCCTGAGTTTGATCTCCGGTGCCCCCCCCCCCACCAAAAAAAGTGTAATCTTTTTGTGCTTCTAGAAAGTAAAATGACAATCCACAGAACAGAGAGACCTACCTGGAAATCACTCAGTCAATAAAGGATCTGCATCCAGAATATATAAAGAACTCACACCAGGGACCAGGGAGATGGCTTAGTGGAATAAGCGCTTCCCTGGCAAGCACAAGAGCCTGAGTTCAATCCCTGGTTCTGCAAAAAAAACAAAACAAAACACCTCACACCAATAAAAAGAAACATAATCCCTTTAAAGGTTAGCAAAGAATCTGAAGAACGATTTCTCCCAGGAATATATACAAATTGCCAAGTGCATACGAAGAGGCTCACTATCTTCCTCACCATGGAAATGCAAACACAATGATGAGACACAAACTACATCCACTGAGATGACCGGAGACTTCAGGCACTGCTGGTGGGAATGCAAACCAGCACACTGCTCTGGAGAACAGTTTGGCAGCTCCTCAGACATCGTACACAGTTACCCATATGCCCAAGATTCTACTGTAGGCAGACACTCAAGAGAAATGAAAACATATGTCCACAAAAAACTGTAAATGTGAACACGCATAGTAGCACTGCTCATCATAGCCAAAAGGTGGCAACGACCCAAAATCCAGCAACTGCTGAATGGATACACACAACATAGCCCATTCACACAATGGAATACTATTCAGCCACGAATGGGGGGGGGCAAACCTTGAAAATGTCATACTGAGGGAAAGAAGGCAAGGGCCTTATGTTACATGACTTCATTCATAGAAAAGACCTAAAAAGGGACACCTACTCCACAAAGCAGATCAGTGGCTAAGCAGGACCAGGGAAGAAGGAGAAAGGGGTCAGGGTCAGAGCTAAAGGGTTTAATGAAATATTCTAATATTCTAAAATCAACTGCAGTGATGTAAGCACAGAGATATCAATGTCCTAAAAACCACAGCGGTGAGCTTTTAGTGGATGAACTTCACAGGGTGAGTTCACAAGGCTGTAAAATCACGTTGCATTTCCCAAATTGTGTAATCCATAATGCTGCTGAATTTGCATTTATTTGATCTTTAATGAGACCAACTCATGTATTTGATGAAAGTGTTTCTTTGACCCATTCCTGTGGATTTTTTAAAGTATATTTTCCAAGGAGATGTTTGCCATTTGCAAAAGAGAAACTACAGCTGATGATATAGAGCCTTTCTACTGTCAGTGCTGTTTTCTAAGCTTGTCCCCAGCACTTTTCAAGAAATTCAGTCTGTCTTCACAACTCAGCCCCACTGACCATCCCCAGGCTCAGGAACTACTCTGCCCTCCTCTGACCCCTCTGCCCAAGCACAGGCCTCGTAGCCCACAAGAAGACCCAGCTGGCGGATGGACTGGCCCTTGCCTCTGCGCATTTCCATCTGAACCCATTTTCCCACCTGGAAGACAGATGCACACAGAGCTGTCTTGTGTGGCACCTTCTTGGTGTCCCACAATAGCTGGGAACAAAAGGGGGATGGTCCAGACCCTGGCTGTGAGCTACAGCTCAGGAAGGGCCACTGCACAGTGCAGAACAGAATGGAGCAGGGTTCCTGGGGTGGCACTGGCCCCAGGATGGCAGGTGGCCCTGGGAAGCTCCCTGTGCAGGATCAGCATGTCCTTGTGTGGTAACCAGGAGGGGCGTGGCTAGCCTGGGTGGCTGGGAGAATGGTCCCCTCTGTGAGAGGCTTTAGGCCCAGCCAGCACCTGGCATCTCTGTAACACAAGTTTGTGGTCCATCATGGCTGCACCTTGTGGTCCCTGCCTGAGCCGGTACACAGGGCTAGCATTAGTGTCATCCAGAGGCTCTTGATCCAGAACACTTATATGTATGCTTTCACAAGGCATCCTGGGCCCTGGCGAGCCTGCAGATGTGGCTGGTCACCTGCAGCCATATCCCTCCCCACTACTGCAACCCTCAGCCTGAAGGGAGAAAGGTGCTTCTCTCTGGACCCAAGTCACACAATCCAAGACATGGGTTAAGCAGAGCCCACAACGCTGTGTAGACACAGCCTCCTGGATCAAGAAGATGTGGGGGGACCTGCTCCAGCTCTGCCCCTTCTGAGCCCTCCCAGCAGTCACCTGCAGTGGCTGGGGTCCAGTGCAGTTACACTCATGAAAACCTCCGTCTGCAGCCCTGGCCAGCAGCAGGTAAGCATGCAGGTGCCTGGTTACAAACATGGGTGGCAGCTAAGAGGGGACATGGAGGGCTGGGGAAGGGCCAGTCATTCTGCAGGACCTGGGGCTCCTGGGAGGTGTGAGAGGAAAATTTCTTCCACCTGCTCAGATGGGCGCTGAAGGATGGGGGTCCATGCAGACACCAGAGGATCCCGATGAGGCTTACAGGCCACAGGGCTGAGGCTGGATCTCAGTATTGTAGAGGAGATAGAGGGATACCAAGGGAGGGCCGTGCAAGGACTTGGGGGGGGGAGAGAGCTAGAGGGTGACTGGCCACACTGGGAGCCTGCAGAGGAAGGGAAGACCTGGCCTCCAGGATACCATGTCCACAGGGCCACAAATGTGCGGTTCAGTAGCCATGGTTGGCCACAAAGAGTCCTGGGAAGTGAGAAGGCAGGGATCAGAAGGAAGTCCCTGGTGGCAGCCACCAGCATGGGTCACAGTGACCTCTGCTGGAGACAGTCAAAGGAGACTGGGCCACAGCCAGGCAGCCCCTTGCCTCATTGTGGCCTCAGCCCAGAACCAGTCCTGGCTGTTCTCGAGGTGAGGAGCTGGCAGAGGGGAGGCCCAGACCCGGGCCTCATCTGTTGTTGGCAAACACTCATAAACATGAGGAGCTGAGAGCAGAGGGAAGCAGAGGTTCCAGGCACAACTTCTCACTCCCCAGGAGGACATCCGGCTGAGATTCACTGCCATCCCTATCACCTGCAGCCTGCCTCAGCCACCTCAGAGCTTGGCACCAGCTCACCTTCCTGCCCAGCTGGACCAGTGCTGTCCTCATGAAGATGCCTCTCTCACTCCTGGTTCTTTCCTGTAAGGAAGGGCCTGTACGCAGCTGTTAATCTAACAGCCTTGCAGAGCACCAGGGCCGGCCCCTGCTCTCAGAGCCTGCCCTTAGCGGTCTCTCAAAGTGGCCTCAGGGGTGCCACCTGCAGGACAGAATGAGAACATGAGGCCTCTCACCTGGCACAGGCCTGAGAGCTGCAGGCCCAAGAAGGGGCTCTGTGCCCTCAAGCACTTCCCCCAGCCCAGGGCCTACAGGACAGCCTCCACTAGAGACCACAAAGGGGCACCTGCTAATGCCCAGGAGGGTGGTGAGGGAGAGGGTGCCCTAGGGCAGAGGTATCCACCCCATGCCAGAGGATGGCAGAGCCACAATGGATTCAGCCCCACATGGGTGGCAGGGGTTGGGGTCCCCTGCTTGGCGTGAATGAGGCAGTGGGTCCCCAACTGTTTGCCACACAGAGACACTCAGTAATGTTGCCACCACAGGGCCCACACCATACCTGGGCCTGGGTCTGAGCAGTGTCAGGCATCAGGATGTGTGAAGGCTCCTATGGCTACCTCCGTGGGTGTGGATGGTGGCAGCTTGGGACCTGGAGGAGACAGTGGCCCGGGGAGGAGTCCAGGAGACCACTGCTGCCCAGAACAAACCGCGCACCCTGGGTCCTTCTCCAGCCACCTGCCTGGCTAGGGGCCATGCTCAGAGGGAGTAAATCCCCATGCCAGACTTTGCCCTACTTCCTGCCCTCACTGCCAGTCAGGAGAGGATGAGGGGGCATGGTGAAGGGATCTGCACTCCTGAGAACTCCTGCTGAGAAGCACTCTGAGCCTCTGTGTGGGCTCCCACGACCTGTGGACACAACAGGAAAACCACTCTGCAGTCATACATGCAGGCATCCAGGGGAGGGCTGCTGGGCATCTTGCAAACGCCAGACTCTACATGAAATCCCAGGGACAAAATGCCTTTCCAAAACTGCTTCTTCCTATGTCCTCCTGTGCCAGACATGGTGGCAGCAGCTAGAAAAATTCACCTCAAGTTTGTAAACCTGAGGTCCACAGGGATCAGGCAGCAATTGGAGGCCGTCCAGTCCCAGCAGTGTCAGGCCAGGCACTGGACACCAGGGGGAGCCAGAGATCCATCCTTCCAACCAGGCGGCAGTGTGCAAGGTAGAGTCCTGCGCTGACACCACAGGGTCAGGGAGGAAGCCAGTGCCCCTGGGCTCAGGCCCTCAGGGAAAGCACCTGTTTTCATCCCCTCTACACACACACACACACACACACACACACACACACACTCTGTTACACACTACACTACACACACACTCTGTTACACACTACACTACACACACACACACACACACACACACACACACACCAGCACACCAGACTCTCACAGGAAGCAAAAGGGAGCCTGACTCTGCTCCTCAACCACACTTCACTGGGGCTCCCCAAGGCCAGGCATTCCCTCTGTGTATAAGCACGATGCCCAGAGATGTGGGTGTCCTGACCTAGGGGCCAGGGCTGTGGACACCAAAGATGCTACCTGTCTACCCCACAGTTGGAGCCCTGGGGCCGTGGGGCCTAGTACCCACAGGAGGCGAGGGAGGACCAAGCAGGGCCAGGAGGTACAGCTGAGGGACCCAGGTCCTTCCTGGCCTCAGGAACAGAGGAGGATCAGAGCCACCCATGGCTTCAAGAGGCTGGGAAAGGCAGGAGGTAGTGAGACCCAGTCCTGCTTCCAACAGTGAGACTTGGCCTTGTGATACTTGAACACAGGTGTGTGGCCACTTATATGGAGGCCACAGGGCACCCGCCATGCCACATGTCCTTTGCGGGGGCACTTTGTCCATGCTATCTGCTGTCCAACTGACCCACTCTCTGCTCACACCATTCACAAACACCATTCTCACTGACTGTCTTTTGTCTCTGTGTCCTTGGTCCCTGTCCCCTCCCTGTATCCCAGGGTCCTGCCTAAATGGTCCTGCCCTGAGCTCAAGTCTGCCTTAGTGTTTTCCTGCTCCTTCCTGAACTCCTGGCCACAGCATCTCAAACTATGGGAAGTCCTGGCCCTGGCCCTAATCTGTTGTTGACAAACCTTCTTATAAAACATGATAAAAACGCCCCAGCCATGCCAGATTGCCATAAAAATTTCTAAACATATCATTCTCACTACTTAAGAGGTGTAATTGAGATATATGGCGACTATTTTTTTTTTTTTTTGGGAGCCAAATGTTTAAAAGTATTATGAAAAATATACAAGTTGATCAAAATATACCGCAAATGTTTACATTAAAGTTTTTACTACAGTAAAAAACGCGCTGCCATGAATCCCTCTCAAAATCCTCCTCTCGCTGCACACACTGACTTCTTCACTCTTGTCACATTCTCCAGCAGCTCCAAAGCCCTCTTCCTGGGTATCTTTATGAGGTGTGATGAGAAGTACAGCGAGCGCAGCTACAGAGCACCACTCAACAGAGCAGAGGGGCAGCTCAGAAAAGCATTGCTGGGTCTTCACCCACCTTATTCTAGCATGGTGGGACTTCCTGCTCTTCCCCAAAGTCAAAATGATCAGAAAAGGAAAAGGTTTGTATCAATTCAGGACACTGAGGCATCCAGGACAGCATAAGTGAAGACCTTCAGGAAGGAGGACTCCGGAGCTGCTACAGAAAGTGGCAAGGGTGGTGGGGTGAGTGTGTCTGAATTGAAAGGGAAGATTCCAAGAGAGATTCATGGCGATGGGTCTTATACTGTAATAAACTTTTTTTTTACTGTAAACATGCCGCCCACCTCTAAACAGACTCTTCCATCCCCATCTGGAGCTCATCTCTGCAGGTCACATCCTATGCCAGCACCCAACTCTTTCTTCCAGCTGTGTAGCATATCTGCTAATGCCATTTAGTAAACAAGCCACGCTTTCCACAGAATTGAAAGGCTATTTCATCCAACAGGCCACATAGTTAATAGGCCAGGCCCCACACAGAGGAGTCTAGAGCAGACAATAAACACGGGCCCAGGCCAGCAGCCAGCGAAGGGCCAGGCGCACACAGCCCGGGGCAGGTGGGGGCGTGGAGAAACAGGAGTAAGCAACCAAACAGCAAGCATGTGTCACGGGCTGGGCTAAGTGTGTGGCACATAGCACCAGCGGGAGGCCAAGACACATCCCTGGGCTGCGGCTGTCCCTGGCACTGATGTTCTACCCACATCCCTGCCCTGTCCCTAGTGCCACCTCCTGCCCCACCCAGCCAGCAGACACTCACAAAAGTGATCTTCCAGCAAAGCCCACTAGTTCCAGACACAGTTGAAAATGACCTCCCCGCCCACTGAGTCCTGGGGTGGTTACAAGATGAACAGCATTTGTTTGAAGATGGGTCTGCTTGCCTTAATAGCCATAGGGCCCTGTGAGGGACAGTGTCCACTGCCTTCCTGACCCTCCACCCTCACCCATCGTCAGCACTCAAGTCTACGGTCCTGAGGGGCACTACAGGCACAGTTAGGTGGATCTCCCTAAAACATCTTCAGTGAAGATTGTCTACAGGGTCCCCAACCATTATAGGGCCCCCAGAAGAGGAGCTGAATGGCTGTTCCAGTGCACCCCTCTCCAGGCTTAAGGAAAGGGCTCAACCTGCACCTGCCCAAGCCAGGGCCCAGCTGCCATTGACAAGAGTTTGATCACCACCGTGCTCCTCAGGGAGATCAGAGTAAGGCCACAGGGTCATGAGCAGAGCCACACCTGACTCTGGGAGGCCAAACCCCACGTGAGCAGAGGCAGAACTAGGCCCCTCTGACAGGACACAGCCTCCCAGATCACCAGTGACAGCTGCCAGACATGGGTGTCACTCCAGGAAAAGTCCGAGCTGTGACCCAGCCAGACACCAGGTGCTGACTACCCTGGGACAGCCCTGAACAAACCACACATGCAGGCCAGGAGGGCTAGCTGTGGGTGTGGGGAGAAACGGGAAGAGGTACATGCTATCCCTGACCCAGTCGGGTGTGGAGGAGAGGCATCCTCCCCAGACTCACTCTACAGCCTGCCCGTGTCCCCAGGAGGAGTCAAACTGTACATACCTAAGCACCTTCCTCACAAGTCCTAGAGACAGACACTGCCCCTGCTCCCTCTGACCCTCTGACCCGAGGTCCTGCTGGACTAGACTCCTAAGCCATAGGCCACATGCATCACACAGACAATAGCCTCCTCTAGAACAGGTTCAGCAAAGGCCTGGGTAAGGGACCTTAAGGTGGGGAGCTGGGTCTGGGGGACCATCCTCCTTGCTGCCAGCTCCCACCCTAACATACACCTTTCACAACACTCTCAGGAATAAGCACAGGCAGGGCCTGAGGACCTTGCTGCTGCCAGAAGGAGAACAGCTGGGCGGCTCCTCCCTGCAGCTCTGAGTGTCTAAGCAGCAGGCATCAACCAGGGATGTCCCCACCCCCACCTGCAGAGGTCCCAGGAGAGCTGCATGTCCTTAGGGACCCTGAGTCCACTCACCAGCAAATCCTGTCAGCCAGGTCAGTTACACCTGTGTCACACTGGCGAGGAGGCCCCAGGAAGACAGCAGCACTGAGGCCAAGGCCAGGAAGATGCCCAGCCACTGCCGCCACCACAGAGAGGTGGGGACCAACCCTGTCCTCACATGCCTGCAGTGACCCCTACCTGCTCTGCCAAGGAACTCCAGTGAAGATAGACCATGGCTGCCACAATCAAGGGAAGGGCCCCAGGTCACCAGTGGACCATCCTGAGGCCCTGGGTATGGGCAGCACACAGTGGGCATCAGAGCAGGGATCACGCAGGACCTTATTTTCTAAGGTCTCGTGAGAACCCTGCAGCAAAAAAATTAAGAATTCACAGAAGAGTGAACCAAGCTCCCACCACAACATGCTGGCTTCCTCTCCCATCTGAACAAACAGTGTTCTCTCCATGCCCTTCTCTCCACGCTCAAGGTCACACGAAATCAAACATTAAAGGGTGCCTTAAACCCTCTTGAAATGAAAGCACTGTTGTTATTTTCTTTGGCTAAGCTACCAAGCAAGTTGCACAGAAGATCAGCACTGTGGGAGCTGCTGGCCCTTTGGCCCCAGCGAGGCCATCGTGCAGACAGGAAGGACACAAGGATCCTGGCCCTGGAGTCTCTCAGAGACTTTTGTGCATAATCACCGTCACCCTGAGGCTTAGTGATGGACATAAGCTGGACGGGGCAGCGGTAGCTCCAGCACTCCTAGTCTTCAAGCAGGCAGTAACCATGTGACAGCTCCACACAGGTGCTAGAGTCTCCGGCACCCACAAAGGCCAACACTCTGAAATCCAACTCAACAGTTTATCTGGGGGACTGTCTATGCTCCCCATGGGCACCATCAACCAGGTCCTTCTCAGCCCAGCTACAATGGTGGGGACAGAATATACTCCAGTGTAACTGGGCAAAGCCATGGCCTGCCCTGTCCTGGGGAAACTTTCAGATCCATAGCAGGGCAGGGGTGGCATATAGCTGACATCCACTGGGTCCCGAACATGCCTTAGCCACATGTCACACATGTTACCAGGGGTCACCATACTGAGGGTAGCAGATCCAAAGACTTCATGAGAGGTGAAAGCAGCTGCCTGTGTCTTCCACCAGTACTTGTACAGCACTAAGCTGAGGTAGGGGCACATGGAATCCCGGCCACCAGCCTCAGCCACCCCACAGCTGCATCCCAGGGTAGAGGCGGTACTCAATATGCACTTGGTCAGCTGAAACCTGGTGGCCCCGAGACAAGAAGGGCCTTGAGGTATCTCCCAGCCCAGTAGGGTCCCCTGGAGGCCACGGCTGAGAAACACTGGGGGCACTGGTGTTAGGAATGGGGGAGAAAGAGCTAGGGGCCCACATCCTGTCTAGAAACTGGGAGAAGCCAAGATGGCATCCCCCGGCCAACAAGTACCCTCAACACAGGCTCTTGGGCTGGGTGGTGAAGGGCAAACACCCCAGACCCGCCATCCTCAGTGGACTCAAGGCTGTCCACACAAGAGTCAGTTATATCTGTGCGTGCACCCCTGCTGTGTCCCCACTGATGCACGTGGCTTACATGTCCCTCACATTGTGCCCACTGTGTCTCCAACAATGGGCTCCACAAGCCATGCAGAGGACCAGGGAGACAGCTCAGTGGCACAAATGTCTGCCTGGCAAGTGCAAGGTCCTGAGTTTGAGTTCCAATTAGAGGAAAAAAGGAGAAACAATATGGAGGATAAAAAAATTGAAAGATACACAGAAAGCCACCAGGGCATGGTGGCACTGGGACTCCACTGGGTCTGGAGCCTGAGCCTGAGACATCTAAGACCCCACTGGACCAAGCCCTGCATCAAGAATCCAGGCCCAGGGGCCAGGGAGATGGCTCAGTGGAATAAGCGCTTCCCTGGAAAGCGCAAGGGCCTGAGTTCAATCCCCAGTTCCGCAAAAAAAAAAAAAAAAAGAATCCAGGCCCAAGAGCTGGCCAGATAGCTCAGTGGATTAAAGTGACTGCTGAGGCAGATGCATGGGCCAGGTTTAAGTCCCCAGTGCACCGTGCCGAACCCCGCCCCTGGGACACACTGAGACAGTGACTGAGATTGGGCATGGTGGCACGTGCCTATAACCACATTTGGAAGGCTGAAAACAGAAGGATCACTACAAGTCCAAGCTCTGTAGTGAGACCCTGTAGACTGTGTACTAAATACATAAAAAATAAAATAAAATAAGGAATCCAGGCCCAGGCTCCCGGCAGTCTGGCTGTGCTGATGCCACTGCTGCCCACCTCCCTGCGTGAAAGGGCCCCACTGAATATGATCTCTGCCTGGAGCAGGTTGAGCTGGGGCTGGCACTGGCCAGAGAGGCCAGTGGGACAGAAACTCTCCAGGGGTGGTCTCTGCCCAGACCACCCAGGCCCCCAAGGCTGCTGCTCCACATTCCTGGGCTTCCAAAGGCCCAGGCAGCCACCCACGCTGCTCTCTGCTGCCTCTGGCTGCACTGGGTCAACAAGAGTGACCCCTGCCTACCCCAAGAGGCCATCCAGCCCCCTCCTCTGCAGGCAGGGGCTGAGCTGGGGGTAGGGAGTCTGCTTGGAGGGTATCTCCTCTGCCACCGACACTCCAGGTGCTGGGGACACCAGCTCTGCCCCCAAAAAGACCAGTCATGAGGGCAGCAGGACATCCAGACCAGGTGGACCCAAAGCTCAGGCCCCACACACAGCCAGCAAGGAGGCCAGGGTTCTTTTGCTGGACCACAAGGGCAAGTACTGGGGAGGGAAGGTGAGGACAGTGGCAGCTGAGGGTCCACAGCCACCACATCCCACCACAGAGCCAGACCTGGCTCTGAGTGACACCAGCACTAGGGGCAGGACCTGATAAAAGGAAAGAAAAGCCCAAAATCACAAGAGAAATGCTGATCGCCATCCCTCATGGAGCCCCTGCTCACCACCCACTGTGACCCACAGCCCCAGGCCAGGGACAGGGATATGCGAGCCCCAGCCTGGTCATGGGACAGTGGGGAGGAAAGGCAGGCAAGGGTGGTGACCATGGGGACAGCATTTGGAAACTGGGACCCTGCCTCAACAGCAGAGGAAGGCACCTGGAGGCGAGTACAGGAGCAAGTGACTGATTCATGGGAGAATGGGGAGAGAAGGGATGATTAGGGAGCAAGTGCAGGAATGAATGAATTCATAAGCAAGTGTGGGAATGAATGAATGATTCTGGGGTAAGTATAAGAATGAAGTGAATTCATGAATGAGGGTGGCACTGAATTAAAGAGAGAATGTGGAATGAATGGTTCATGGGCAAGCATAGGAACGAATGAATTAACAGGCAAGTATGGGAACAAATGAACTCATGGGTGGGAAGTGAATAAATTCATAGGCAAGGACAGGAATGAATATGTGTGTGGAAGTGAGTGAGGTTGTGAACAGTGCAGAAATGAATGAATGAATGAATGAATGAATGAATGAATGAATGAATGAATGAGTTCAGGAGTGAGTGCAGGAGTGAATGGACTCAAGGCCAAGTGGGCTTAATTCCTAACCCTCCTTTTCCCACCCCGGCCACTGTGCCATCATTACAGAGACCAAATCCTGGTTCTCGGGACCCTCACTGTGACCCAGGGAGCCCTGAGAAGCCAGGCTGTAGGACAGATGTCCCCATGGTGGACAGTATTTGTCTGGGCCAATGCAGCACCCTGTGACCCTCGCTCTACTTCTGTGCAGGGTTTAAATGAGTCTCAGCAGACTCCTACCCTGAGGTCCCTTCCTGAGTTCTCCAATCCTTAGAGAGACCACAGGAGAGACAGCTGCCCTGCTAGGCACAAAATCGGCAAGTGAGTGCTAGCAGGGACTTGGTTCAGAGTACTCAGGCTGCCACCAGAAGGACATGAACACCCAGCTGTGAGAAGTATCCAGAAGATGAGAGATGACCCCTTACCCCATGCTGATCAGAATGTGGTGCTGTGGGCTCCACCCCTGCTGGACACACAAGCAGCCAGGGTGGGTGTGCCCCACACCCAGGAGGAATAACAGGGTATAGGGCAGGGGTCTCATCTCCAGTGGAGATGTGGCAGGCAAGTGTCCACCTCAGGCTGGACCAGTGAGGTGCCCCAAGGTTCTGTGCTGATCCAGGCCCCCAGGACCTTCCACAGAGCTGGGATTGGATCTGACTCCCAGGACAGTCCACAGCCTTGCTGTGACCACCTGTCCAGGGCTGTAAGACAGGAACATGTGGTCTTGGGACTGGCACAGGGCAGGTCATGGGAGGAGAAAGGGAGCAGAGTAGAGCCTGTAGGCGGAGGATTGTGGGGCTCCCTCAGAACTGGACAGTACAGAGATGATGGCAATGATGACAAAAACAGCCCTATCTTTAGATGCCTGGTACAGCATCTGACAGAGAAGTTGTGGGCACCATAAACCTACTGTCCACACCTACATCTAAAGGAAGGGTGCCTGACCTGGTGACAGGTCCTGAATGGATGCTTAAGGCCTGGCCTCTCCTGGGATGCTGAGGTATCCCGTTTAGGCTAGGCAGGTGGTTAGGAGCTCCTGGGCTGGGCAGAGTGGCCAAGCAGGTGTCTGGGCCAGAAAGAGATAAGGGCACCAGCTGACTCCGCACAGTGACCTATACCCACCTGTCATCATGGTTCAGATGCCAACCCAAGTGGGGGACCCCCGGGCCAGTGAGCAGAGATGCCTTTCTACACCAGAGTTTCTGCCCCTCTTGTCCCCACAGTAGACGACAGCAACTGACACTGGAACTGGATACATGGTCAAAGCCACACACAGCCCCTGGGCTGGGCTCTCCCAAGAAGCACCTGGGCACAACGGAGTGGGGCCCATACTTTTGGGGCATCCACCAGGGAGGCTTCTCCCCCTCTGGGTGTCACAGCCTCAAAGCTGTTGCTGCCCCAGACAAGCCCTCTGGGCAAGGCCCAATGAACACGCCAGGCCCTCCCTATCCAGGGCCTTGCACAGCTGCCCGGAGATGAGGACAGCAGCTTCTCAGAGGAGCAGCAGGGCCAGGGCAGGAAGAGCTGCTTCTCCTGTCAGGACTCTTCTGCCTGCCGCCCACACTCAGAGCCATCTCAGCCCTGATCAAGCTAGGCTGATGCTGCCGGGCATCTCACAGTGCCTGGCCATGCATGTGGTATCCTCAGGCTGGTACTGCAGTCCTTAGCTGCGTTTAGATGTCATGTTGTGTCAGGATAAGTGGCCTGATGCTCCAGGGCCAACAGACACCAGCTAGCACAGAAACTAAACATCAGGAAAGATTCACATGCAGCCTTTCCTAGAGGTTTCCCTCAGAGTTGAAGAGATCAGTTCAGCCAGAGGCATGAGTCCAGGGGCAGCCACTATCCAGAGACCCACCCCAAAAAAGGCCACAGGATCCACCATCCATCCAGAGACCCAGCCCGCACGAGGACACGTGCTCCATGGTGCTGTTCAGCTCTTAACTAAAGATCAGCATAGGTCCTGACTGCAGTGACACCGAACCTCCAGCATCCTCTCTCCTGTAATTTATTGCATATCTAAAATCAAACCTAAGTTCAAATCAAAGCTCAGCCCTTTGTTTCTAGCCAGAAAGAGCCCAAGCTCAGGTCTGGTCTGCACAGCAGTGTGCCTCTGAGTCACCAAGGAACAAGGGTACTTGGGAACATCAGACACAGTGGCCCCACATGGCTCAGGGCTGCTACAGGTACCATCTGAGTTGTCATACTTGGGTTCTTGCCCCTCCCCCAGGTTCTCCAAGCAACTGGCTAAGCAAGGCCAGTACATGGCAGCCACTCAGCGAGGGCAGATTGCTCCTCACCTGCCATCTGTTTGCCAACAAGGTGCCACTCTCCCACTGGGAAGACAGCTGGGGTAGCCCTTAAGCCAGAGACACCACTTCAGGCCAGCACTGGTCCAGCACCTGACTCCTTGGCTTGGTCCCTGGACTCTGTGGGTGACCCAGTTCAACTGGGCCCACCCTGAGCCTCTGACAGCCAGGAGCAGCTGCAGTGCCCACCCATGCCAAAATTTCCGATCAAAGCACCCCACAGAAGCATCCCCAGCTGGGCTGACAGGGTCTCAGGCTACAGCCACAGAGACCTTGCTGCAGATCCCCACAGGAGTCAGCCCCACACTGGTTAGGGCTGGCTTCTCCCAGGAACACAACCCTATGTCACGTGTCCACAGTGTCTAGTGGCAGCTGTCCTCAGAAGGAGGACTCGCCAGCCCGGCCGGTTAATGTTTGACAAGAGCAGAGTCAGGAATTCGGTACCAACAGAGTGGGTCACCCTGCGGCCAGGAGTCCAGGTGGGGCTCGGCTATCTTGAGGCCTGGACCCAGGATGAGGGAAGCCAGAGGAAGGCAGGTGCTCCCAGGACTCAGTCCTGTCACCTGAGCACATAGGCAACACAGAGGCCACACCACAGCAAGTTCAGGTGGCAGCTCACGGAACAGGGTGAGGTTGGTTCAATTTCCCAAAACACAAGGACACAATCTCCAAACTTAATTGCCCCTGAGGATGAGGAAGGAGTCGCTGAGACCTCAAAGGTGAGGACTTAGGGCTACCCATCAGCCTCTTGCTGCACAGCCCTGTGCAGATGGCCAAGCAGTGGGGTACCCTGACCCTGTCCTCGAGCGATTTGACATTGTACAACCCTGTGTGGCCACCATGGGAGCTGCAGGTAGCTGGTCTCTCAGCTCCAGGTGCCCAGGGCAGAAACAGAGATGCCCCTGGCCCTGCACAGGGCACAAGAAGCCCAGCCAGGCTGCCCACTCTTGGCAACACAGTGCTCCTTCCTCCGGCAGCCCTGGGTCACATAGTGCACAGTCGCCTCTCAGTGAGTGGCCCTCTCCAGGGGCTTCCCCATCCACAACCCCCAGTCCCAGAAGGTTCCAAGAAACCAGGGTCCCCACAGCCAGGCCCCAGGGAATGCCACCCCCAGACTGTGACCCTGTTGCACCCATACTATGAGAGGAACTGAGATGGCTGGATTAGTGTCTAGACGGCGTGACCTTTCCTAGCCTCTCTGCCTATGCTTGGGACCTGGATCTCCACATCCTGAGCTGATAGCAGGAATAAAGGGAGAAGCTGTCTGAGTGCCCTGCAGCGACATTCCTCAGCAAGGGCCACTACCTTCTCAAGGGCACCATGAGCCCAGCTCCACACAGCACAAAGGAGCTCTCATCTAAGGGACAGAGATGTCAGGTCTTCCATCTGCTTCTCAGACCAGTGCCCCTGGGAGCTGCCAATTAATGCTGTGTTATGAACACCACAGGCCTCAGGCCGGGCTGCAGCTTCAAAACCACCAGCAAGATCCAGCAGGACCACAGCAGCAGAGCTGGGTCCCTAGTGCACCCTCAGCCAGGCCCCCAACCCCGTGTGTGACCTTGCAAGGTGGTGTCCCCTACATCCACTGTCATCATGCTCTGGGAGCTGGTTCCTGATAAAAGGGGCTGAGTGGCTCCATCTGAGTCAGGCTCACCTGGGCCCAGCACAGAATGTGGAGAAGTGAGACGGGGAGCGGTGCTGGGAGAATGCTAGAAAGGCAAGGCTGGGATCAGTCCAGGCTGCCAGAAATTTGGGGTTCCAAATGTGAAATATGCATCCCTGGCTGGCTTGGGTATTTTTAAAAAGTAACATTGTTTAAAAATTCATGAAAATTTCACACCACCACATGCAGTTACATGTCTCTGCAACAGGGGCAGGATGTCCAGGACAGAACCCGTGGGTGAGACTCAGGAGCCCCCACCAGACGGGTCAGGACTCCCACACAGCGGAGCCGGCGGAGAGCTCTCCACCTATTTCCCCCACCCAGTCCTTTCCTTTCTTGGAGGGAACCCAGGGCCTCCCCACAGAGCTACATTCCCAGCCCTCTTTCCTCTTTTCCTGCTTTATGTTGAGACAGGGTCTCACTAAGTAGTTCAAGCAGGACTCAGAACTGCAGTCTTCCTGCCTCAGCCTCCCAGTGTCCTGGGATTATGGAAGTGCACTCCCCATGCCCAGCTAGATGTTGTTTCTTTATGAAGGACAGAGCGCAGGAGGAACCAGACAGCCAAGAGACTTGGTATCCAGCCAGGGTCAAGGTCAGGTAAAGGGGCAGCAGAGACATGGGCGCTAAGTCCCTCAACAGTCGGGTTCATGCTGCTTGGTCCCATGACCACAGATGTCACTGAACTGTGTTATGATTTGTAAAAACAAGCAGCCCCAGGGCTCTTTTTCTCCACACACAAGATGGGTTCTGAGATGGGATGCCGATGCTCACACAGGAGCCTGGTCCACTTTCACCTGGCTCCCCCAGGCACTGCCAGTGTGGGCTCCATGGGCTCCATGGCCTCCTGGCTAGGTGGGTAGCAGGGCTGACTCCCAACCAGTCCTTCAGAGGCCACCACAATGCTCCAAGCAGTGGCACTGTGGGAAGGGCCATGGCTGGCAGAGCTAGAAGACAACATTAGGGTGACCTGGGAGGATGGTGCAGGAGTCGGGAAGGAAGGAGTATGGCCCAGACAAGCTGTGGGCACCAATGGGCATCTCTCAGAGCCAGCTGCACAGCCAGAGCAGGTGGACAGCTGGGCAAGGGCCTGATGGGGGCCAGAGCTAGGTGAGACGCAGGAGGGAGGCAAAGGCAGCAGGTGAGCAGTGGGGACTTGGAGCACAGGTCCTGAAACAGTACCAAGGGGGGCTTGGTGACCCCAGGCGAGGCCAGGGAAGGCAGGGCTGGGCCAGGGTTGGGGGTCATAGCTGACTCCCAAACAGCAGAGAAACACAGGCATCTAGTTAGTGATCAGATAGGAAGAGGAAGGAAATCCTCACTGACCACAAGCCCCCACTGCAGGGCTCCATGCTAAAAGCAGAGGGCAAAGGTCAATCAGAAGCTCCAAATAGCTGAAGGCCCAGGCAGAGATAAGCACATGAAAGGCTGTGCCTATCAGAGCAGTGGAGGAGTAAGCTGTGGAGATCTGGTGTTTGTCTAGGGTCAGGGACAAGCCATTCTGTCTCCAGCAGTAAGACAGCCAATGTGATAGCTCAGCCCCTAACTACGCTGTCTTCAGTTCAAACCCAGTGCAACCCTGGAGCCTCAGAGGAACGCAAGGGCAGGAGGGCAGGTCAGGGAATATAGGACCTCACACTGTTTTGTTTTGGATTTTGGTTTTTGAGACAGGATCTCATTACGTGGGTTTGAACTCACAGCCTCCAAAGTACTGGGATCACATGCATGCTGAGTTCTGACCCAGGGCCAGGCTTTCTGGATCTGAGCACAGAAAACCCCAGGACACAGCACACCTAAGACACAGTACAGTCCCCACCTCATGGATGCAAGTTGGCATTTCCCAGGACTCTGACCCAGCTCCCAGCCATCTCATAGTCACCTGAGGGGGCCCAAGAGACAGGCGGAGGATGACCAGGCAAGGGGTGCCGCTGTCCATGCTCTTCTTCCTACTCACATAAGGGCCATACACGTCTCAAGAAGGGTCTTGGCCCCAAGTTTAGAATGGGAAACAGGCACATGCCCAGTGCCCACTGCACACGTGGGCCAGGCTGGCCCTGTCCTAGGAATACCGGCCAACTCTACAAGCACACATCTGCATCTCTCTCCAGAGAGCCCTGTTCTGTCAGCTGAGGGGAACTCTGATCATCAGCAGGCTGAGGTAGAGCAGTGCTCAGGCACTGAGGCTGACACCACTCACTCCACACCAGAGCCAGAAGGTTCTGTGGACTTGGATGAGCACTGCCCACTCTGCAGACCTGCAGACGCAGGCCTGGGGGAGGCTCAGGCAGCCACCCACCAGGTATCTGATAATGGCAGGATTCCACGATCCCGGCTGCCAATCCCTGCAGCCTGGCATTCTCTTCCCTCTTCTTTCCCCAGCAGGGGGAGGCTCGTAGATGGCCACAGCTGTGCCTGAGCCACCCTGGGAGCACTGGAAGGGCACTCTTGTGCTGCCAGGTGGAGTGGGGCCAGGAGCCCAGCAAGGCATCTTGGTGTGGCTGGGGGCTCTCTTCCCTGGTCTTGCACCCTCATCAAGTGGGGTTGAAGGCTCTGAAGAGCTGCCCTGGGGCTCACACTCCTTCAGCCGTGTCCTCTCACAGCCCTGAGAACTGGGGTCTACACGTGAGGTCATGGGGTCACAGGACTGGTCCCTCCCTCCTCCTTCTGCCATATCTAAGGCCAGTGTTCCTCAGCTCCCAGCAACTCCACATTCCAGAGCAGCAGCACAAGACCCAGTCCTAGCCTAGGCCCGGTGAGGGTGTGGGAGAGCTTCCGGCTACTCTGCGCCAGCGGGACGTACTGGTCCCAGCCCAGGTGCAGCATGGGTGACACCCTCTTTCACCCTCTTTGGACGCCCCCCATCACTCCGTAGTACCCCCCATCCCACCCACAGAGTAGGAATCTCTGTCGTGTTCTGGGAACCCCCAGATCCAGTCCTAGTCCAGGCCCAGTGAGCATGTGGGAGAGCTGCCTCTCCCCTCTACTCCACCTTGTCCCCTCCAGACTCAGCTCAGGCCTGGCATACAGGCCTGGGGTGAAACCCTTCAGCTGCAATCCCTGCAGAGAGTATAGGGGACAGAACCACCCAGCTAGTCCAGGAGCAGAACATCTTGCCAGAGGGGCACAACAGGTTCACCCCCAAGGGCAGCAACAGGAAGGAGCTGAGCACAGCAGCCAGACCCAAGCCAGGCACAGCTGGATAAATCCAAACTTTGTAGATCTACACCTGAATTTCAGTAGGTGCTAAGGCTATAACAGCAACAAAGATCTACAACAAAGGTCAGAAGACAGTGCTACACAAAATGACAACAAGAAGGAGCAAAATGCAATCTCAGACCCCAAGCCCACCTGTAACAAGTGCAGAGGACACTAATACAGAACAAATTGGGAGTCACACAGCTGAAAGCAATGAATCAATGGCTTCTGAAATAAAGCAGAGCAGCAGCACAGCCCCTCCTCACTTCAGCTGTCCCCACCCTGTGTGATCCTGGCTCTACTGCTCCCTGGTGAGGATCCCATGATCACATGGATGGCCAGGACCCAGGTTCACCTCCACCATCCAAGATCCCCTGCCCACCAAGTCCTGTTGGCCAGATGCAAGAATCTCAGGCCATGCACAGATCCACAGCTAGTGCAGAAAGAGAAGGATGTTGGTCTTGTGCCCTTAACTGAGGTTCTCTGCAGCCTGCAGGCATCAGACACCCTCTAACAGAACTTATGGGTAGGTGTTAGGATGGGAGGTCTGTTGCCCCCCTGTCCACCCTGGACTTCCCGAAGGATTTCACAACGCACATTTCTGTGTGATGACTGCAGCAGCCCAGCCTCCCCTCCAAGGGACTAAGGAGCTGGCCAGGGCAGTCCTACCTGGTGCTCTGGTGCTGAGGGCCATGATCCAGGGCACATGGGGCCAGGACCACAAACCAAGATCCCCAGCAAGACATGTCTAGTGGCAAGGCCAGGAAGCTTAAGCAGAGGGAGGTTACCTCTGTGCCACAGGGACAGAGAACGGGGAGGCCACACTATGACCACAGGGGCTCCCCACACCTAGGCTCCAGGCACCCCCACCAGAAGGTGTCACTACGCTGCAGAAGCAGACAGCCCGGCTTCAGGCCAGTGGTGTGCCTGGTAACCAGTGGCGCTATTGCTATCTCCTGGGGGACCAGGACCAGCGGACCAGCTTCAGTTCCCCATCCAGAGGTGTGCTTGGGAAGCATGGTAGGGCTGCATGCTGTGCACCTCTGCCCATGCTGCCTGGCCACATGGGGTCCTCACCCACAGGGTCCCAGAGCTGCATAGGGGCAAACTGAGGCTCAGCAGGGGCTGTCCTCATGCCTGGACCAGTGCCACTCCAGGGATACCTCAGAGGCCAACTATAGAGAGGGACAGCTCTGTGCCTCTAGAAGCACCAGCTCCCAATGAGAAGCTGAGGACAGCAAGAAGAGCAGGTAAAACCCCATATCCAGAGATGACACCATGAACAGACACACAACAAAGCAGAAGAAAGGTCTTGACCAAGGACAGACACACAACAAAGCAGAAGAGGGGTTGGGGAGATGGCTCAGTAGAATAAGCACTTCCCTGGCAAGTGCAAGGGCCTGAGTTCAATTCCCAGTTCCACCAAAAAAAAAAAAAAAAAAAAGCAGAAGAAAGGTCCTCACAAAGGCAGACATTAACAGCTAGCAGGGAAGGGGAACTGGGATGCAACAGCCAACCAATGGGCCAACTGTGCATCACAATACCCTGCTCCAGGGACAGACATGCTCACAGCAGCCCTCAAAAGTGACACCTCCCACCCCTACATCAGCAGGACTCCTGAGACTGAGGTCCAGCCCCCGGGGCCAGGTGGACACTTGCACAGCCCTGGAGGCCTCTCTATCCAGAGCCAGTACGGCCCGCGCTTGGCGCAGCTCTGCCTGAGCCCCGATAAGGACTGTGAGAACGGGTGCTGGAGGGAGCCAGCTGGTCGGTGCTCTGCCTGCTCCGAGATAACACAGCCAGCTCCACAGAGCTGTGCCCCAGGCCCCATACTGCCGTCATCTGGAAACATGCACCAGGCTTTGCCTTCCTGTATCTAGAGGCAGCAGTGGCTCCTTGCACACAGAAGGTGTCTAGAAATGCACACAGAAAGCTAGTTTTAGAGACACACACCTGTAATGCTAGCACTCTGAGGCTGAGGCAGGAGGATCACAAGTTCTAGGCCAGGCTGTACAACTTAACAAGACCTTGCCTTAAAATAAAAGCAGAAAAGGTCTGGGCTATGGCTCATGTGAAGGTCCAGGGTTCACTCCCCAGTACTGCAAATCAAATCAAATCACATAGGAGAGGTCCACAGCTTAGAGGCAGAAGCCAGGTTCAGGTGACTGCCCTTCCCAGGCCTGTCCAGACATGGGGACAGGCACTGGGCTGTCAGACAAAGGGACCCAGAGGTACAGGGTCCCCTCACAGGTCCCTTTCTCCAGGGGCCACTCCTGCACAGGCTACCTGAGAGTGGGGCTATGCCGTCTGAGCTCCTGTGCCCTCCCCCAAGCCCTGTACATAGCACACAAGGACAAATGTCTCATTTCTTCATGCTGATACTACCCAGCCACTCTACAGGGTCACCTCTCCTGAGACCCAGCCACCCACCCTGATCAGAGAAAGGTGTCCCTTTGTCCTCCACTGGCAGGTCTGCATGCCGGTGGCCTTGAAGTCAGGTGCTGGATGGCTCTTCCTGTCCCCTTCGTATCTCTAGGACTGGAGGAGCCAGTGTGGCTCAGCCTCCATAGAGATGTCTGGGGCTGTCCTCGGGGTCCTGCTTCTGGTCAATACAAGTCTCTGGGCAGAAGACATCACTCCTGTCCTATACCAGGAATGACCTGTGCTAGGAGTCCTTTAAGGAGAGCCACTGTAACATGGAGACTTCTCAAACAATGGCTAAGCTTTGCTATGTGACAAGGCTCAGGGTGTCTGTGAATTCACTCCACAGAACACTAGGGAACAAGTATCTGGGATTTTAACCTTGCCAACTTTGCACCAGCCTCCTACCCCTGCCCAAACCTAGGTTCTGGCCTAGCATCCTTTTCAAGGGATGCCTAGCTCTGTCCCCACCCACAGAGCCCAAGTCTTCTGGAAACAGTGCCAACAGTGCCATCATTACCACACCAGGTGCCAGGCATCCAGCCTTCTCGCATGTTGGCCTGGGCTCCCCCACCCCAGAAGTGACCTGTCTGCCAGCACGGAATTCCAGGAAGATGCACAGGCTTGTGCACAGGTTCTGGGCTCTGGGGCGCTGGCTGAAGCAGCCACAGCCATGCCAGGACTTGCCTATGCACAGAAGCTGGGATAGACGGCCTCCCAATACAGCCTGACTCAGCGCAGCATGAGGAGCTCCCCTGGCAGCCCTTGAATGCCCCAGGCCACGTCTCACAGATGCCCTTGGAGCAGCTGTCATGGCTCCCACCCCGGCAGACACAGGCTGTGCTCAGGGACAAAACCTTCCAGTGGCTGCCAGGGCTTGAAGCATTCCCCCTGGGAATGTGGTATGGGGTACAAAGATCTATCCTAAGTATATAACACGTGCCAAGAAGATACACACTATGGCAGCAGGACATAGAGAAGCAAGCCTTGCCCCAGGCTAGAGAAAAAGACAGGTGCAAGAGGCTGGTGACTACCCTGGTGGCAAGAGGGGTCTTTACTTAGGCAGCTGGGTGCAGGGGCTCAGGCTGACCCACCCTATGCAGCCCCTAAAGGCCCCCATCTATGGGATCTTGCATGCTGGCTCCTAAGGCTACTGGGAGGTAGAGGGCTCAGAGGGCAAGGACTCCACACCATTAGGGTGTGAGGTTCCAGGGCCTGAGAAGATAGGTGAGCTGACCAGGCACAGAGCTACAAAGCAGGCAGAGACTATAGGAGACCCAGCTATTCTTGTCCTGAGCTGACAGGCCAATATCACAGATGATCTCACCTTGTTTTCTGACAGGTAAAGCCTCCAGGGGGAGTGCAGAGGCATGAGGACAGCTATCATCCTGGAGGCCACGCCTGACATGGGTGCATGCTTTGGTTGTGGACTGTGCCACAGGGTATTGGCTGTCCCTGAAGATGCAGCTTGGCCTAGGGACTGCTCATTAGTCACACCTTACCACCCAAGTTCCTACTGTCCTCACTGAGCACAGGTGGGCAGTGAACTGGGTGCAGAGGCCACTGTGGCCACCCTGGCAATGTACCCTGCCCACAGACAGCAGTGGTGCAACACGTAAAGGTACACACATATTCCCCCCTGCAGCCCACCTGGGAAGTGTCGCATGGGCAAGGGTCACTGCCACACACCCTGCACCAGGCCAAGAAGGGCTCACTCTCTTGAGCAGTCATAGCCTGAAAAGCAGCCTTGGACAAAGAGTGGAGACCTCACATGGCTATACGTGTGCTGTAGCTCCCTGCCCTGCCCCTTCCAGGCCCTCGGTATCCCATAGGATGTCCTGAGGCAGTGGGAACCCCCACACTATGAGATAGCTGGGCTGTACATCCCAAAGACCCTCAGCTCTCCCACACCTTCCCACAATCCAGATGCAGATTGACGAGGTGGTGTGGTGAAGGAGTAAGCATGTGTGTAGCATGCATGTATGTACATCTGTGCATACATCTGTACATGTGTGCAGGTATGGAGGCATGTGTGCCATCATGCCATGCAGCTGTGTGCAGTTGACTGTACATGTGTACCAGTGTATACAGACACACAGGTATGTGGATATGTGCAGAACTAACTGCATGCATTGGTATGCAGGCATGTGCAGGTATGCACAGGTGTGTACCTGTGTGCAGGTCATTACAATGTGCACCTGGATGCACAGGTATGCGATTATGGGTGCCATGCATATACATGCATGCCAGACACTGTCCATCAGAAGTGGGGAATACGTGTATACCTTTACATGTTGCATATGTATGCTGCACTTGTGTGTGACTAGATGTATAACTGCATGCACGCACACAAGCATGCACTTTTCCAGGTGTGTCTGTGTTTGTGTGTGCAATGCATTTTAGGGAAACATATGGAGCCAGGTTGCTTCTTGGGAGCCCCCAAGCTGCACAGGCACTGGCTGAGTCAGTCCCACTCCTTCTAGGTTTCCTTGGGCAGGAGTCCTGTCTCCCCCTCTCCCCTTCTTTTAAAGTCAAACAAGAGTACCCTGAAAAACAAGTTTTGCTGAAATTCAAAACTATCTTCGAAGTCCTTGCATCTGAATTCTGAAGACTCCCCCTGGGGCAGCCTAGGGACTGCAGCCCGTGAACTCTTGTGCCCAAGCCCAGGAGGACAAGCACCTTGGATACGGAGAGAAGTCATGCCCATAGGGCAGGGACCCACCTCACATGGTGCCCCTTGTGCTGTGCAGGAGGATGTGACAGGGCAGGTGCAGATCGGTACCATGAGGAAGAGAGCACAAAGGCCAGGACAGCAAGGTGTGGACCCCCACCCCAGGCACACTGCATCTCCTACCAGGCAATCCCTCCTCACCCTCACCACTGCAAGAACTCTTGCAGGACTAGGGGCCACAGGACCACCAAGATGAAGCAGCTCCAACTCACAGGGCCTAGAGCTGTGCTGGCCCAGGTTTTGGATGAGGGGGAAGTGCATAGCCATTCAAAAGCAGCAGAACTGAGGGGAACAATCCTCAAGAACAAAAGCAAAAGCTTTCTAAGGGGTCAAGAGAGGCACAGACGCAGGAAAGTTGCAAGAGCTTGGCCAGAGAAGATGCAAATCAGCCAATGCAGTCATTTTCACAGATTTCCAGAGCAAAGAAGCTGCTGCAACCCAGCACCTGGGGGCTGCAGATATAGGAACCCAGGAGGCTTGTTCTCCAGGAGGGACTGAGAATGCTGGGGGCAGGGTGGTTTCCTGCCCTACAAGGAGCCACATTCCAAGGGACACCTCACAAGCCACACTACTTTCTAAGCTATAACTTTCCCTGCAGTCTGCTGTAGTTCAGACTCCTAAGCCACAAGAGTCATTTCACTCATGACATCAAGGTGCCTGTATCTATCCCATGTGAAGCTAAAATCCATCACTTTTATTTCCTCTTCTCCACGATAAGGAAGCTTCCTGAGGCCACAAGGTGGCATTTTCTTTGTCACCACCAGATGTGCACGAGGCTCCGGCTGGTGAAACTCTCCACGTGCAGCCGGGAGGCCCTGCCTGTTGGCCACCGCTGTGCAGAGGGGACAGCACCACAGCCATGATTGATGGCCCTGAGCAACCCGGGCAGCGCGGTCGGCAGGAACCAGCCTGACCCAGAGCCAACTGAGACAGCACAGCGACTTACCCCCCGCAGACAGCGCGCATAAAGGAAGAATTATCTGCGCCTGACCAACAGGTGTTTTGTGGCAGATCTGCTTATAAGGTAGTAACTTTTTTAAAGGCCCATTCTGCTATTTAGCCTGGTGACTAAGCCAGCCAGAAACAATGAGACAAGTTATTTCTCTCTCCCCGCCTGATTTCCCTCCTCCTCCATGTTCCGCCTTGCTCCCGCAGCCGAGGCCTGTGGCCTCCGGTCTGCACAGGTGACACTGCCTGGGCAGTGGGGAGAGAACTCTACGCCTCAGGGCGGGCCCAGGTCCGCATCTCACCCCTCCCTCCAGCCTTTTTGGGCCTGCCCTGAGACCGGGACCCACAGGGCTATCTGGGAACCCCTCCTGGCACCGCAGAATAAGTTTTACAATGAGTGGGCACATGTGGAGCTGCGTCCACGCGTGGAGCGAAGCCTAGGCCACCAAGCAACGACTTCACAGCGCTGTACCCTCAGGCTGCGCCGGGAACATCAAAGGGAACCGCGCAACCCGACACCGGCGGGGACCGGCCAGCGGCGCACACAAAGGCCGGAGTCCGCATTGGGAGCCGGGAACTCAGCCCACTCCACGCGTGGCGGGTTCCTCTGCCGGGCAAGGTCCGAAGCCACGAAGAGACCCCAGTGTGCGACCTGCCTGGAGCTGCAGGGCACGAAGCCAGGGAGGCTACATTGGCCACGCCATGAGAGGCCGGGCATGGACCTCTGGCCGCGACTTCGCAGCTCTCACCTGCGAACCCCGGATTGCAACCCCGCCGTCTTACCTAGCTCCGCGGACGCCACGCGGACCCCAAGCAACAGGACCAAGGAGGCAAGCACTTCCAGGAGGCGATGCGGCCGGGGCCACCTGAGAGGACAGCGAGGTCAGGACGCCGCGCCCGCTTACCCAACCCCTGCATACCCAGACCCCACACGTCGGGATCGAGAGCCCCGCGTTTCCCAAGGCCCCCGGATCCCCAGACCCCGCGCCCTGCGGCACCTCGGCTCCATCCTGCTGCAGATAAGGCGCGGATGCTGCGCCCTGGACGCCTCCTGCCCGCGCTCTGGGCGCCCAGGGGGCGGGGTTGGCGAGGGGCGGGACTGGGCCTAGTGTGGGCGGGGCTGGGGTCCAAGGGCGGGGCCGGAGGGAGGGCTGGTCGGTGGGACAGAGCCACTGCCCGGTGCCCGCCCACCGCACCAAGGGAATCCTGTGTGGGGGCGCAGGTGCCTTCTTCCAGGGGCTGCGACAGGCCGCGGGCTCAGAACAGGGCCAGGAGCCCCGCTCTCGCTGCACAGATTCGGTCCTTCACCAAGTCCCGGTCCGGCGGCTTGGGCCTGAGACCTCCCCGCCCCTCCAATCAGGGACAAGGTCTCTCCCGGCTTGCAGAACTCATCCACCCCATCCCTTCCTATGCCCCTCTCCTGGGCCGCAAAGGAACCCCCACAGCGCCATCCAACCTCTGTACCCGCTGATTTCGTACTGACCCCAAATGACCCCGGTCTGCCCGCGCCCGCCCCCCACCTCCCGCAGGAGGGCCCCCAAGATTCTGATCCGCTAGCATCATCCAGCCCCTACGGCTGGGCCTCGGAGGCCGCGTCCTGCCCAGACCTGGGCCTGCCTGGTCCTGCCGCTCCACCTGGCCCGCGTCCGCGTTCAGCTCTGAGCGCGGAACCCTGTCCAGGTGAAGAGTGCTCAGGTTTTCAGGGCGGGGCAGTGGGCTTCAGGATGGAACTCCGCGTGGGCAACGGTGTGGAATGCAGGCGTGGACTCCCTTTGTGAGGACGGCTCAGTGGGGTTGCCGCGGAGTCTTCGAGGCGCAGGGGTCTGTGTACTCTGCATGCTGTGTTTCTGTGACGGTGCAGTGTGTGCACGTGTGGGAGGTGTTCACTTGCGTGTGCTGGGCATGCCCTGGGTTCCCAGCCCGCTGTCCTTCTACCTGTCAGGCAGCCCTGCTCCCTGTGAGAAGTCAGACCTGTGAAGAGGCTGAAGGGCCCTTTGATCCTTTCCCGCCTCCTGGTCCCTCCTCCATCCCCAGCAGCCTGAGCCCTCAGCTGAAGCTGCAAAGCAACATCTGCCTGCAGAGGTGCAGGCCAGGGCCTGTCTGCCAGCAGAGCAGCCCTGGGACGGGTTGACAGCCCAGGCTGGACCCTCCTCCTGTGTCTCAGGCCCTGGCCTGAGCAGCCTGTATTTGGGGGACATGGTGGGGTCGCACAGGAAGTGGGGGCCTTTCCTTGGGGGGTCTTTACAGACACCTTAAAGATTCTTTTCAAAGGGTTTTGGAAGTGATGAAAAATGCAATCAGGGCTCAGGGGACAAAGTGCCTACTTAGGTAAGTGCAGGAACCAGAATAGCTGGCCACGGAGACTAACTGTTGTGGTGCACTCCTGTAATCCCAGGGCTGGAGAGGCTGAAAACAGGAGGATCACTACGAGTTTGAACTGTGTAATGAGACCCTGTACCAAATAAATAAATAAATAAATAAATAAATAAATAAATAAACAAACAAACATACATACATACATACATATATATATATATATATATATATGCGTCCTTTGAGATGGAGGAGGCACCTATGAGGTGGGACTGGGCTCCAGATGGAGGAGGAGAGGGTGATGGTAGTGCAGGGTGATGGTCCTCAGTGTTTCTTTGTGGGCTTTACCTCCAAAGGCCCCACCACAGCTACACTGTGCTAGGTTTCTGTGGCCATGACTCATCGAGGCTGGGGCTGAGAGCATCATCACTACCAGGGCTTTGTTCTTCTGCTGTCTCCTATGGCATCAACATGGAGGGAAACATTGCCCAGGGCTGTGCCTTCCCCTCCTGCCCACCTGGCAGCCATCCATCCCCAGCCCACTGGGCCCTTCCTTGCTGACACAGCTGCCATGTGCTCAAGGGAGTGACCAGGGATCACCTGGCTGGGCCAGCATAGCCGTTCCTCAGCAGCACACGCTCAGAACAACACACAGTGCTACACACATCAAAACATATTGGGGCTGGAGAGATGGCTCAGTGGTCTAAAGCACCTACTTGAAACAAGCTTGGCAAAGCACAGGGACCGCGGTTCGATCCCCAGCACCACATGCCAGCCAGACCCGCCCCCTGGTGGGCTGAGCTGGCCACACACACACACAATAAATAAATGTAATAAATAAAAATAAATAAATATTTAAAAAAAAACATATTACCCACACTCAGAACAACACACACACCATCCACACATACCACATGTCACACACAATACACAAAAATGCCTCATATACTGCCCACTCATATATACCACATCATACCTGATATCTCTCACAACACAGATCTCTCTCTCTTTCTCTCTCTCACACACACTACCCACACACAAACACCACACACACCTCACACATGCCACATACCACACACACAAAGCCCACATCACACCACACATATCACAGACACCATGTACATGTCAGACATACACAGGCCACATGCCACCCACCACCACAAAACACAGATCTGGGTTTGTGGGTGCTCAAGGTCAGTGTTATGACCCCCTGCCAACACCTGTCCCATCTAGTCCTCTGCCCTGATCCCTGCGCTCAGCCTCATGGCCCACCTACAGCCCCACCCCTTCCCAAACCAAAAGCTGGTCCCTGTCACTGCCCTTGTGGCAATGACACTCACTGTGGCTGAGCTGTTATATGTCCTTGGAGACAGGAAGTGAGGAGTGGTGAGAGTACATGTCCTAGCCAAGAAGGTGACTCTGTGCTTCTGGAACTCAGTGCCCAGTGCAGCATCAGGCAGGGTTGCACGCCTCTGTGACTTCCAGGTCCCAGTACCTGGTTCAACTCCTGCCAGTCCTGCACCCAGGCAGAGCACAGACACTGCAAGACATGGGCCAGATCATGGCATCTTGTCACAAATCCAGGTGTGACAATCCACTGAGCTCTGCTTGACCTACTCCCCACGTGCATCCCTCCAAGAAGAATCCTTAATCCTCCTCTGCTAGGCTTTATAACAATGCATGTTACAGATACCTGTCACTCAAGAAATATAGTGCTGTTCTGTAAAATTTGAAAAAGATACAAGAAATAATACTCATGGTAATACTCATGGTTCTTTTAAAACCTCTATACATGTTCTAGCTCTTTCCATGTCAGTATATATACATTTATTTAAACAATTGACATGGAAGTAGCACATTTAATGAGAACCTCATTATTGAACTTACATTGTTTTTGATCCTTTTTTTAAAAAAAAAAAAGAGACAGAACTAGGGGAAGGAATAGTTATAAGTGAAGAAGAAATGGTGCTACCTAGGGAGAGAGGGCATGTCTTAATTAGTTTTCTCTCAATCCTGAGACAAAATACCTGGCACCTAGAATTAAGGAAGGAAAGATTTATGTAGCTCACAATTTGTGGAGATTTCAGTTCATAAGCAGCTGACACCAAGGCAGAGTGGCACTTGGCAGAAACAGTTGGGGAGGGGGCAGAAAACAGCAAAACAACAACAGCAAAAAGGAAAGAGCAGCATGAGCAAGCATCTTTCCCTCTCTTATATTGTATAAAGACTACGCACCCCAGGGTGGTGTAGCACTCACTTCCATAATCTCAGCATTGGGCCATGAGGCAATCAAAAACTCTAGAAACCCTCTCCATGATGGCATGAGGCTTGGGGGTGGGGCATGTCAACACAAACCATAGCAGCATTACAGAAATGACCCACACGGAAACAGAAAAGAGAGCAGGAAAAATAGTGGTGTTTCCGAGAGGTGTAGGGCACATTAATAAATATAATCTAGAGCCAGTGAGATAGCTCAGTGGACTTAGTGTGAATTTTCTAGGCAAGTGCAGAGAGCAGGGTTTGATCCCTGGTCCTACTTGCCCTGCCAGCCCTGCCCCCCTGGGGAGCTCTGAGCTGGCAACGAAGTCCAGGTGTGGTGGCACACTCCTGTAATGCCAGCGCGGGGGGTGCTGAAAACAGGAGGATCGCTATGAGTCGGAGCTGTGTAGTGAGGCCCTGTACCAAATACATAGATGAAAAAAATTAATAAATGTAATCAAAATCCCAAGAGAGAAAGACAGAGGGAGACCTAGAGATTGAGAAACAGAGACAGAGGAGATACTAAAGAATAGTGGAGAATTTTTCAAAATTAATGACAGACACAGAACCAGAAATCAAAAAACCTGCAGAACATTCACCAAGATAAATGTCAGGAGAGTACAACAAATGAACCAAGCAGAAAAGAAAATTTCTGCATATTATGTTCAAATTGCTGGGGGCCAGATGTAGGCCAGAGAAAAACCTCCAACACAACAGTGAAGTAAATGGATAAATTACACAGAGACAAAGAAGAGTTCAGCAGAATTCTCCTCAAAAGCAATGCAAGGGGTGACAACAGCAGATTGACAGTGAGTGGTGTTGAATTGGAATTCCTCATCAGTGAAAATATCTTTTAAAGGTTAAAGATAGGGGGCCTGCCCTTAGCTCAGTCGTTTAAGCGCCTGTTCACGCAAAGCTAGTCAGGAGCAGGATACTGCAGTTTCATCCCCAGCTAGGCCTGCCCTTTAGGCAGCCTGAGATGCAAAAAAAAAAAAAAAAAAAAAAAAAAAAAAAAATAAGACCTTTGGGGCCAGGGAGATAGCTCAGTAGAATAAGCATTTGCCTGGCAAACTCAAGAGCAAGAGTTCAATCCCCAGTTCCACCAAAAAAAAAAAAAAAAAAAAGAAAAAAAGATTAAGGATAAGTGAAAATAATCTCAGACATACAAAAGCCATGTGAATTTCTTGCAGGCATGCTTACCCTACACAAAACTGATCAAGAACATGAGAGCAGAATGAAAACCGGATGTCAGGAAGAAATGAAGAACTGGAAGAAATGAAGAATTAGAAGAAAAAGAAATGAAGATATTGGGACCGGGGAGATGGCTCAGTGGAGTAAGCGCTTCCCTGGCAAGTGCAAGGGCCTGAGTTCGATCCCTGGTTCCACAAAAAAAAAAAAAAAAAAAAGGAAGAATTTATTGAGAGAAAGAAAGCTTTCGCCTAAAAGGGACAGAGGGGCCCAGAAAATATGCTGCCTCCAAATTAAAATCTTTTAAAAATATTTGTCTTTGCTACAACTATCTATACAAAGTAGGCAACACTGTCATATTGACATGAGAAAAGTACTAAATATTAAAATACGGGCCTGGGGAAGAGAGGTCAGGGGCATAAGTGCCTTCCTGAGAAGCGAGAGGTCCAAGTTCAATCTCTGGTACCAAAAATAAATAAATAAATAAATAAATAAATAAATAAATAAATAAATAAATACTGAAATATTAAAGATCAAGACAGAAGTTAATGAAGAGAGGACAGAGAAGCAATGTAGAAAATTACCTGAACTAAAAGCCAACTGCTTTTGCCACATTTTATAGAAACTGTCCAGGCTGATCAGAAACAAGTGTATGGGCATAAATTGCCAAAGTCAAGAAGCAAGAGTGGACATCACTACAGATCCTGCAAATACTAAAAAGATAACTAAAAGGTATGCAAATTTTTATTATATGCAAATATATTCTATAGCTTAGATAAAGTGTGCAAATTCCTTGAAAGCATTATCCACACTGCTATAGGAAGAAGTTTCAAACACCAAGTAGTTCTGGATGTATCTAAGTTGACTCTTCATTTAAAAACCTTCTTAGGAAGAAATTTCACTCAGATATTATCGTTGGTGAACAATATAAGGCAATTATGAAGGAATAATTACAAATATAGAGCAGATTTTTCAGAAGGGGGTGTGGGCACTTCTGGACGCCTCTCACAAAGCCTGTGTTACCTCGATCCTGAAGACATGCAAGGGGAGGTTACAGGCAACCTCCTTCACAAACACACACCTGAAACCCTCAACAAGATGTCAGCAGATGATGAAGAACACCACACGTCATGACCAAGCAGGTTTGACCTTATGAATGCAAGGTCGATTTCACATAATAAAACTGGTCAATGTAATTTATTGTATGGGTACAACAATAGCAAAATAATAGGATCATCTCCCTCAGTACAGAAAGAGATTATGACAAATTACACTTGATCTTAGCCAAAAGGCCGAGAAGCAATGAGAAAGAGATTATGACAAATTAAACATCAAAAATTCCAACCAGGGGCTGGGGAGATGGCTCAGTGGAATAAGCGCTTCCCTGGCAAGTACAAGGCCTGAGTTCAATCCCCAGTTCTGGAAAAAAATAAAATAAAAATTCCAACCAACTACCAAGCAGGTATTTCTTTGGCCACATAAAGGGCTCTCGTGAAAGGTTTGTAGCTTACATTCTGTTTTGTATTGAAAAACTGGGTAGGTTCTCCCTAAGGAGCAAAACAAGATGTTGCTCTCATTGATGCTTCATTTCTGTATAATATTTTATTGGAAAACTTAGTATAACTAGGCAAGAAAAAAGTGGCCACATTAGAAATAAGTGTTAATTCACATGTCACTCATACATGGCATGATTGCTTATAGAAAACCCTAAGTAATCGATACATATATATGTATCACAATAAGGTCAGCAAGATTATATGAAATAGGGGCTGGTGAGATGGCTCAGTGGTCTAAAGCACCTACTTAGAACCATCTTAGCAAAGCACAGGGACCACGGTTCAATCCCCCAGCACCACAGGCCAGCCAGCCCCTCCCCCTGGTGGGCTGAGCTGGCCACACACACACACACACACACACACACACACACACAC
>NW_004524621.1:6746929-6774843 GCF_000260255.1 Octodon degus | reverse complement strand
CACCACAGGCCAGCCAGCCCCTCCCCCTGGTGGGCTGAGCTGGCCACACACACACACACACACACACACACACACACACACACATAAATAAATAAATTTTTAAAAAAGATTATATGAAATAAAGGTAAAACAAAATGTCAGTTGTATTTTTCTACATAATAGCAATGAACAATCGGAAACTGAGGCACTATCCAGAGCAAACAGGCAAGAGAAGGAGTTAAAAGGCATCTGAATGTGATAGTAGGAGGTGAAGTTATTCAGGCTTGCAGACGACATGATCATATACAGTGACCTTTGGTCATCAAGCTCAGTGTGTTCCAAATTCATGTTTTTGTTTTTGTTTTTCGCAGAACCAGGGATTGAACTCAGGTCCTTGAGCTTGCCAGGCAAGTGCTTATTCCACTGAGCTATCTCCCCGGCCCCCCAAATTCATGTTTGTACAATGAAAAGCTAGAGAACTGAACATATCTTTCCCATAAGAAATAATGAAAAACCAAATAATTGGTTTTGAGGTCCATTTTCCTCTTAACTTTACTACTGGTATTAAAGTTAATACTAACTCCTTGGAGCCACGGTTCCCATATGTTGTACAAATGAAGTGCAAAAAGAAAAGCCCAGTGATAAATGTGCGAGTGCACTGACACCTCACTGTATGTTGTCTGGGCGAGACTGCTGCTTAGACTGAAGCATCACCTTTGTGTCCAGGTGAGATGGGTGCATGGCTCACTCTTGACACACAGGGTTTTTTGCAATTCAAATCTCTGGTTCAACTATCCAGCAAAGTTATGAACACTGAGCAGATGTGTCTGAAGTGTGGAAAGTTCGAGCACAGAGCCAGTTAACAACCAAGATATTACTGTATATAGAAAAACCCAAAGCATTCACCAAAATATCTGTTGGAGTTCAATAAAGCTATAGGACACAGAATCAACATGCAAAATTCAGTTAAGATTCCTATGCACAAGCAACAAACCACCTAAAAAAAGGAAATCATCTCATTTGCAATCAGTGACAAAACATGAAATTCATGGAAATAAGTTTTAACAAGGAAGCAAAAGATCATGTATTGGCAGATTATGTTTTTTTTTTTTTTTTTTTTTTCAGAACTGGGGATTGAACTCAGGTCCTTGAGCTTGCCAGGGAAGCACTTATCCCACTGAGCCACCTCCCCAGCCCTATAAGATCATGTACTGGGAACTATGAAACACTGATGAAAAATTGAAAAAGACATAAATAAATGAAAAGGTGTTCTATGTTCATAGATGGGAAAAAATAATGTTGTAAAGATGTCCACAATACTCAAATTCATCTATAGAGTTAGTGCAATTTCTATAAAAATTCTAGAAACATTTTTCATAGAAATAGAAAAAAAAAATGGAGCTCACATTGAGCCACCATAGACCCCAAATAGCTGGAGAAACTTGAGCAAGAGAAAAACTGGAGGAATCATACTGCCTAACTTCAAGCTCTAGGCCAGGTTGTCTTGATCAGAGCAGCAGGTTCTGGAATAAAAGCTGACAGGAATGGAGAGCTCTGAAGTCACTCATGCTTTTATGGTTACTTGGTTTTTAACAAAAATGCCAAGCCACCCAGTGGAAAAAGGACAGTTTCTCCAGTTAATGGTGCCCAGTCCACTGGATAGCCACATGCAAAAGAGTAAAATTACAACATACATCACACCTTATACAAAAATCAATTTGAAATGAACTAAAGATAAATACAGCACTGTAACAGTAACATTTCTAGAAAAGAAAAATAAAGAAAAAGCTCCCTGACACTGGTCTGGCAAAGATTTTAGGAATATGGGCCCAAAGTCATAGGCAGCAAAAGCAAACCCTGATGAGAAGGACTACATCAAACTGGAAAGCTTCTTCACGGCAAAGGCAGCATGGGGCTGTCCCATCTGGTCCCAGAGCTGTCAGGTGGGTGGGCTCTGGAAGGAGTCAGGGCTGCAGGAAAGGATGCCTTACCCCAGTCTGCACTCGGAGGCCTCATCACGGGGATCCAGCCCTCACCACTGTCCTGGGCCTGTCCTCCAGAGCTGTGAACCTACAACCTGCAGGTGCCCACTGAGACATGGCCCAGGCTCTATCTCCTCCTGCCATAGGCCTGAGGACCCTGGTGCCTCAGAGGCAGGACAGACACCACCTCTGTCTGGGGAGAGCCTGTGATCAGCAGCTCATGGAGAATTTCTGTGGGTGGCCACTGAGGACATAGCACACAGTCTGCATGGAGACCAGGGCAGCGGATAGCCTGCAATGGGTATGGTCCCAGTAGGTCAACTTCAGATAAGAACAAAATGCACTGCATTCCCCCATGTTGTGGCAGTGAGTGAACCCAAATCCCTGGCCCCTATAAAGCCACCTGCCTCCCTGGAGCCCAGAATGGGCACTGCTCTGCCAGTGCAGGCCCCTTCCTGTGTCAGCTGTGGGGCTGCTGCCATCATGGGGACTGTGATCAGCTAAGTGTCCTTGTGGATTTTAGTCTGCAGTGCTGTTTATAGGGAAGGGACAGCAGTGTCTATTTCCTCATGAGTGATTCTTCTGTCTTTCCAGTGGCATTTGTCCCTCCAGCCATCATTCTGTGGGGTCACTTGACGTCAATCTCTCTCAGTGTGTGGAATGTCTTTGTGTGTTTTCTTGGCGGTGAATGTCTTCTCAGCAGGGCCCAGGCATGCAGAGGTCTGTGTGGCTTCATAACCATCAGTCTGGGTTGTGTGTCTATGAGTGTGCGTGGGTTCACTGTGCAAAATGTCATCAACACTTGGGACTCCTCAGACTCCGAAGGGTGCCGCAATTTGCGTGCCTGCTGGTTTTCCCACAAGAAGAGGCGACCAGGAGCAGCCCTGTTTTTTGGGAATGGAGGGAAGTAAGCAGCTGCCTTCTCATCCTGGGCTGTCCCTCCCCAAACCCTGCTCCAGTTCCAGCTCCCCGGTCAACTAGCCATGGCAAAGCTCAGCCAAAGGGAGGCACTAGCCAGAGCCTGCAAGTTGGAGAGGAACAGGGAGCTTCTTCCAGTGACAGTGATGTGAGTCAAGCAGGGCCACCTTTTCATGAGGTACCAGACCCAGGCTGTGTGCACAGGGCTGTGTGCACAGGTTCTGCTTTGTCCCTTTGTCCCTCCAGTTAAAGGACAATGACAGCCAGTCTCCAGTTACCACCCCAACCCTCCGAGCCAAGATCTCCCTTTTGACCCCTCTGGAAGCTGCAGCACTGCCTCTGTTTCCTATGTTCCTATTGGGTGGGAAGACTCAGAGCCTTGTAGGGCACAGGTGTCTGAATCCACATCTGGAATTCAGTGCCAGGGACTGAAGCAGCTGCACCTGCTGTGTGCCTTCTGCGGTCACCTCTCAGGGTCTCTGGTCTCCACTGCACTGCCTGGGCCTGCAAGGGCCAGGAAGCCTAGTGTCAGAGCAGGCAAGGCTGAGGGATGGGGTGGGGGGCTAAGTCATCATTCTTTACATGCACATCACAAACACAATTCTGCCTTTGAAAGGAGATTAAGAACCTTCAGACAGAGCCAGCTATCATGGTGAGTAGTACTCAGGAGGCTGAGGAAGGAGGATTAAAAGTTCAAGCCCAGTCTGCACTACATGAGACTGTTCAAAAAACTTCCCCCTAAAACCCTTTCTTCTAGGGATGCAGAAGTGAACAAATGTTTTCAACAGAATGGGACTTCTGGGGCAGGTTCTAAGGAAAGAGACTCCTCGGCCACCAGGTAGCCTAGGGATACAGCGTGCTCTGGTTCACAACTCCGGGAGGAGATGGGTGAGGGAAGAACTCTCCAGTCCAAGCCAGGGCTGAGCTGTCCTGCCTAGAGCAGCCCATATTATTCTGCAGCCCATTGTGCCCGAAGCTTCCTGCCCAGCCCCTCAGCCCTCCCTGGCATTGTCCTCTTTCCTCCCAGTGGGGCCTGCCTCCCCATCTGCTTCCCTCTTCCTGTTTTCTGCCCGGTCTTCTCCTCTTCCAACTTTGCCTCCCTCTCAGGGTTTCTGTGGAGAAGGAAAAGGAAAGTATGAACCCACACCCGGCCTGCATGGTTCATGCCCTTCACCACAGTCTCAGAACACCCACCCCACGTCCTGCCAGCTGCCCCGGCCAGCCTCGCATCGAAGCCTTACCCACCCAGGATAACAACTACTATGTCAGGCTAACACACAGGGACAAAGGCCCTGAAGAGTGTGTGGTTGGCAGGACAGAGGATCCAACCAGAAAGCTGTCTCTGTCCTGTCCAGTGGCCATGTGGTGGCAGGGGCAGCACTGTGGGTGTTGCTGGCCAGGCCTGTCCAGGCTGGGCAGTGGAAAGTCATGTGTTCTCCTTCCCCTACCCAGTGCAGGGACAGCACTGTGAGGAAGATTCTGAGAATGTTCACAGGAGATGAGAAAGTCCCAGTGTGAGCACCCAGACTCTGCAGCATGCAGTGGGGACCCAGCAGGGCAGAGAAGCTGGCATGTCAGGTACACGGCCACCTCCATGCCCCCCACCAGTGCCTTTCTCCCTGGACTTCCACATTCTCTCTGTGCTGAAGTGGAGGTAGCTTTGTGGGGAAATTCTGGACTTCAGCTCTTCTTAAGCCAACACTCGCCGACTCCCCACACCAATCCCACTCTGCTGAGGAAAAGAGCAGGGAAACCACAGCCTATCTTCAGGGCCCTGGAGAGGTACACACGCAGCTGGGGAGGCCTCTCGACCATCTGGTGCTGCTGTTGCCTGCCAGAGAGGTCTACTTGTATGAATTTGAGCCCAGCACCTTAGAACTTCTTTCCTAAAACATGCAGAGCTGACTAAGAGAATGTAAGATTGTCTTGTTTCTGAGTGACTATTTACATTAAAAATCAAAAGAATACACATTGCACAAGGGGGAGACATACCATATTCATGAACAGGTATTGGAGGCCTGTCTTTATGTAAGGGTTAAATTGCTGACCAGAGAGGGGGCTGTGTTGGAAAAATTCACATTCACAGCCCTCTGAAGTCAAGATGACACCACAGCTGAGGCAGCCAGGACATGGACTGCTGACACTCCCTATTCTAGAGCAATAAAGCTGCCAACATGAGAAATCAAACAGTTCTCTTAACTGGCAAGATGTACTGCCTTTGCTTCTTTTTTTAAAATTTTTTTTATTTTTTTTTTAATTTTATTTATTTATGTGTGTGTGGCTAGCTCAGCCCACCAGGGGGCGGGGCTGGCTGGCATGTGGTGCTGGGGGATTGAACCGTGGTCCCTGTGCTTTGCTAAGCTTGTTCTAAGTAGGTGCTTTAGACCACTGAGCCATCTCACCAGCCCTGCCTTTGCTTCTTAAGACCCTTGTCATTTTCTTGGGCATTTGCCTCCAGTGTGGCTTTGTCATTCAGCACCTCCCCAGTCTGTGAAAACCCAATAAATACAGTTATGCAGAAGAGAATTTGTCTCTACTCCCAGAGTTTTTTACCTTCCTTGACTCCCCCCAAACCATACTACTTATGTACTTTTATTTAAGCCTTAGCTATAACTTGTTTCAGGAGTTTGAGACTAAGCCAAGTTCCAATACATAGAGCCACATCTCCTACCCACAATTTTCCCATTGCTCCAATGCATTTCCAATCAACCCCCCAACAAGGCATTTAGATGACTCAGTGCAATTGTTCTAATGTGTGCCCAGACAGGAAAGGACCAGGAAGGCCCAGGGTACTTCCAAAGCAGGAAGCAGAGGGGAGATTTCACCCACTTCATCCCCCTATGAAATCTCAGCAATGAAGGTGACACAAGACTGCTGCATGTTGGAGAAAGGGGATCAGGAGTAGGAGAACCCAGAGAACTCCTATGTGGGCAGAACAGATGGCACTGCAGACCTTCAGGCTTGTGAAGTGGATCTGGGAAGAAATGTTTGTTTCATGGAAAAGACAAGGCTAACTGCAAGGGATTAACTTAAACTTGATGTTTAAATAAGAAATAAACTGACAATTGGGCTTGGTAAAAATTTCATAAATATAGTACCCAGAGCTCGGGCTAGAGTCTCAATGAGAAATAAAGAACTCACTCAGAAAGGGTATTTTGTAAGGGATTTGAAGAGGAGGTTATTGCAAAGGCCTGGGAAGAGTCAAAAGAACAGGCACAACTGCACAGATGCTGGGTCATATTCACCAGGACCAGTGAGCTTGGGGCTGAGAACTGGGAGAGTCTGCACCCATCTCTGCTCTGCTCCACAAATCTGCCCTCCCACTGCACCCCCAAAGTTCATGGAGCAGGGAGCCCCAGTGCAGTCCATCTCTCCCACCATGATCTGGGGCCCTAGTAGGTGTGGAAAGAGAGAGGGGGCCTAGATCAGGAGCAGATGTCACTGTGACCCCCAAGAGTAGAGTTTGTTGGGTAAAGGACAGGACATGAACAGCGAAAGGCTATCTACAACACATGCAGCTGCAACAGATGGGATCGTGATACGTGGAAGATGTCCACATCAACAGCAAGATGAGTGTCACCTCAGACAGAGGAGGATGCAGAGCAGGAAATTCATGTGTCCAGGACAGGTGAGATGAGCTTTTGGGAATCACAGGCAGAAGAGTATAACATCCTGCTCTATGTCTCAGGCAGAGTGCAGGAGTTCTGAGGGGACCTAGAGTGCCAGGCAGAGTCCAGCGTGGCCCTGCCTTGAGGGAGCTTGGAGATCAGGACAGCCACCTCTGGGAAGGTTTCCACATTGTCCTCTAAATGTTACCCAATGACCCTGCCATATTGTTCACAGTCATGTTTTTGTCCTGTGACAGGCTTGCATGTGTTCATATACTGTCCTCAAGTGCAGAAGTCAGGAGTGAGCCCACACAAGTATCTATGAGGCCTCCATAGAGTGTAGTGTGCAGTATCCAAACAGGTGTGTGGCAGTGACTGTCCCTGTGGCATGTGGCGTGTGACCCTTGACAGGAAAGGACTCTCCCTGAGCACACTGAGCAGGCCCCTTACTGTAGCCAGGGAAACCCAAACAGAAGACAACAGTTTTGAAGTAGGAAGTCGGGGCAAGGGAGGCAGGAAAAAGAGGGAGAACACACCTCAGTCTCCCTGCATCCTCGGCCACTGTCCAAGAGAGGGGAGTCACATGCACATGTGTGTGGGGTGTGTGTGGACTGAGCATCACTGTCAGGGGTTGGAGGAATCCATGCTGAGAGGCCTCAGTGGCACCAGGTCAAATCTGCTGTCTCCTCCAGCAGATAATGGCTCCCTCCTATCCTGAACAATCTTGATGGGCTCTGAGGTGGCCCAGGAAGGCCCAGTGTCCAAAATAGCCTTGCATTCTTCAGCACCAGGTCAGGGGGTCCTTGAGCAGTAGGATCTTGGTGATGGACAGATGTTCCCAAGCTGGGCTCAGGATCCCCAGGACACTGGTTCCTCGGGGTATGCCTAGGCAGACCCAACTGGCTGTTCTGTAAGTGGGGATGGGGCTCAGTCTCCCTCCTCCCAATCCAATTACACAGGGACAGGAGCAGCTGGGGCCCTTCCAACATCCTTGATGGGTGTGGGTCAGGGTTAAGGTTGACTGGGTTCAGGTGGGTTCAGAGGCCCTGAAAACTGAGTGTCCAAGACCCTGATCTGCTTTGGGTGCAAACTCTTCCTTTCGGCACACAGGGTGCCAAGGTTCCATCTTTGCTCCCCTGGCCACAAGGTTTGGTGAACAGAGACTTCAGCACAAGTAGGATGAGCCTGGGGCACTTGTGGCTGGGTCACAGCACAGCCACCACACAGGGCTAGGGGCCCATGCAATGGCAAGGACACATACATCCATGTGTCCACACACACACACACATATGCATACACAGGCAAGGAGTCAGACAACTGTCCAGCCCCACATGAGGTCTCACACAGTGGGAATTCGGGCCTCTTACTAATGGGGCATTGGGGCGGTAATGCCACTGCAGAGTCACTACCTCCCCTCCCACCCGGGCTGTGTAGGGCCACCTTTCTCACTGCTCTTTGAGCATCTGAGAGTGATCTGGAACTGCTGTGAGGACAGGTTCTGGTGTCATAAATACAGTTTACAAATTTGCAAATACGGACCCCCTGTTGCCAGGCTCACCTATTCTACCTGAAGCAAAAGGAGTGAAGATCAGAGGCTATGGAGAAGACCTGGCAGGCAGAAGTAGCAGTTTTCCTGGCTCTGTGGCTGAGCTGGGCAGTCCTCATGTCCCCAGCATGTAACCGGGCTGGTCCCTCACTGAACGTCATGCTAATGAAAGGATGACTTCAATTAGGGTGAACAGGACATGGCTGTGGGGCTCTGGGTAGGGGAGACTTGTGGGGGCCCTGCACAGCCCAGGCAGGAGAGGGGCCCTGACTCTGCAGTGGCAGCACTGCCTTAGCACCCCTTTGGTGAGAGGTTGGGGCTCCCACCATGCAGGACCTGAGTTGCAGGGCTGAGTTCCAGCAAAGCCCGGGCTCTACGCCTGGTGCTTAAGGAAACACAAAGGCAAGATCAGTCATGGCCAGTCATAGGCTGCAACCCAGACAGCCAATTTTAGAACAGCCAGGACCTCCTCAAGGTCACAGTGACTCTCTCAGCTCCATCAGTGCCAAGTTAGATGGAGATGTCATTTGTGGGACCTACAGTGCCACCCATCATGCTGGGGTCCCTGGTAACTTCTTTACCCCAACCCATCAGCTTAGAAACCAGCTTTCTTGTGAAGGTGCTGAAGAGAGCTGTTGGGTACATGTTCTCCAGTGCCCAACTTGGGGACAGAGCCACAGGTGAGGGCTACCCTCCCACCTGGATGCCTGGGGGCCTATTCAGGCTGATGAGATGGCCAGACTAAAGAGGTGGCCATGGGGTTCACAGTACTTTGAGGTGCTGGTAACCACTGCAGCCACCCATGCTGGTAGGCTACTGCTGCCTGAATTGTTTGCATAGCTTGGGTCCTGCAGGCTGGGAGCAGGTATACTCACAGGCATAATGGTTCCTGGGAACCCAGCCTCCAGCACACTGCCCAGGTGCTCAGCTCTGTCCCTCCCATAGACCACCAGGTGTTCCATGGAGGTGGATGCAGGAACTTAGAAGATCTGGAGGAAGTGAGAAGGTCTGGGTACAGCAACCCGTAGAGGAGAACATGGATCTGCACCTGAGTCAGCAAGACTGAGTGTCAGTTAGATCCTGCCTGCTGAACAGAGCCTCCTAGTGAGCAGCCAGCCCACATGTGGTGGACTTGGGTCTGTTGGAAGAAGGGACTGAGCATTCTGGGCTTTGCTGGCAAGAACAGGCACAGGATCAGGCCCAGGGACCCTGGGTATGGATAGATAGGTGTGCTGTGCACTCCCCTCCTCGTGCTTTCTCTGGCCTCAGGAGACAGTGGGCACGTGTCCCTGCTCCAGCCACTCTCTGCTCATCTCATCTCTTCTCTTTCCACTCAGCTTCCCAGCCCTTTCCTCCTGTCTCTATCGAGCCTGGTACCCTCAGGGCTAGTTCATTCCCTGTGGGCTGCTGGAGCTAGGACAGTACACGGGGCCAGATCTGGCTACATGTGGGGCTGTGATCCTGCCACTACGATTGGCACAGCTACAGCACTGCAGACAGCCAGTGCTGGGCTCCAGGCCACAGCCCCCAGGTGGAATCCCGTGGTCACCCCTTGGCCTGGGTGGAGTAAGGGCCTGGGACTAGAAGGAGGAAGACATAAGAGGTGGAGCCTGCAGGCCAAGAGGCAGGCAGGAGAGTCTGGCCATTCCCACAAGCCCAAGTCTTCTGGTGTCATTCCTGAGAAAGTGAACCTTGTTACAGGAAAATGAAATCAAGGAGTTAATTCAACCAGGGCTGTGGGTGGATCAGCAACAATCAAAACCACCCAAAAACACATCCTGAGATGAGGGGTACAGTGTCTCATATGAAGGCTGGTTTTGTGCAAAATACTGTCCTCCATTAGCCTAGGCCTAGATCCTTGTGGACAGGCACCGGAGCAGGCCTGCAAGACAGGCAGCCCTGTCCCTTGGACATGAACAAACTCCCTGGTCTGAGATGGCCACACAGTGGATATAGCAGCTTGGCTGAGGGCTGTTTCTGGACCTTCTCAGCCTTGCCCCAGGGGCCTTCGCTTTTAGGGCTCAATAGCCTCCACCTATGGCTACTTGGCTCCCTTGGGTTCAGTCCCAGGAGGGCTGGGTGCCCAGCCCCTGGCCATGGAAGGGACCCTCTTGTGTCCTTTCCTAGGCTGACCAGTGACCCCCATTGCTGAGGCAGGAGTGCGCAGGTCAGAGTGGAGTGGGTAGCATTCACGGCTGCAGTGCCCTCAGGGGTGGAGACCAGTTCTTAGGGCACAGTTCTTAGGGCATCAGTTCTTAGCCAGCTTGAAAGAGGAAAGAAGCAAAACCCTGAGCACTGATTAAATACTGGGACTGAGTGCTTCTACCCTTAACCAAAGGCCTGAAATGTGCAAAGAGATGCGAGCAAGGAGGAGCATGACCCCGAGGATGGACGGAAGAGTTCAGGGTGGTGACCAGGGGCTGGATGGGCAGAGGCCATTGGTGAAGCTCTGCATAAATCAAGTCTTCCTCCCGCAGTGGCCAGGGCCCTTCTGCCCTCCAGTGTCTTCAGCTAAGACAGCCTGGGATCAAGCACACGTTTGAGGCCCAGTCCCCTCACCAAGTCAGCTCCCAAGCAGAGTGCAGTGAACCGAGAGCCAGTGCTCCTAGCAGCCTGGGCCCGGGTCTGCCTGGCCACTACTGCCATCAGGAAGCCCTCTTGGTGGTGGATATTTTCTGCTGCCCCCCAGCCATATTCAGGACAGCTAGGGGCTGCTCCAGAAGAGGCCTGGACTGGGGGGGGGGGGTTTGGTGGAACACAGTGGAATCATCCTATCTCACAGCTAGCTCTGGGAAGTGGCTCTGACCCCTGCACCTAAAACCCAGGTGTTCCTAGTCCTGCAGGCTTGGGGCCTGGGTGGCACCCATAGAGGATCATCAAGGGTCCATTCCCAGGGTGCACTGGCCCTGGTGCCCACCTGGTGTTGACTGGGGGTCCTGCAGAGAGTCTAGTACCCCTGAGTGCCCCAAGACACTGAGAGACAGGAGCAGAAACTGGTGGTGGCCCTAGGCAGTGTCCTCATCCCAGGGCCACCAGGTATGACAGAGTCCCAGAGGCCAACTAGGGCTGCAGAGCAGTAGCAGGCAGCAGGGACCAGGAACTGGGCAGGGAGACCCTGGCTCTGTGAAGGTACAGTGCAGGCAGAAGTGGGGGGGCATGGGCATATGGTACCCCAGTATTCCTGCCTGACCCTCCACAGCCCCGAACTGTGTTTTCCCACATTCCCCTTCTTGTCCCCTTGGTCTCATTTGGCCTTCTTCAGTCTATGACATCATCTAGCTCACCCAGGCCCCAGGCAGATCCCCAGTCTCCACTGTCCCCTCTTCCATGCTGTCCTGCCCACATATCCTGCCACCTCCTCCTCAGTTTCCCTCTTCCCCATAGGCTGGAGAACTTGCCCCACACATATTCCTCTCTGCTGAGCACCTTGCCCTCTCTGAGTGCCTTGCCCTGCCTGGTACTCTGAGACTACACCAAGCCCATTTGTCTTACGGCATCATGTCCACACAGATGCTGGCAGGGAGTTCAGTGCCTGCCTCCAGACAGAGGCCCAAGCCACAATCCTGTCAGATACTATGCAAGATGAAGCTGTGTGAAGGTCCAGGCTCCATCACAGGACCATGAAGAGGCCATGTCCATACCTCACAGATAGCAAGAGCCCCGTTCCTGAAGTATGCCCCCACACCCAGAGTGGAGCACGTACATCCAGAACTCCAGCAAAAGCAGCCCCAGAAGGGTCAACTTGTGCCCAGGCAGGGCCAGCTGCAGCCCCCACCCCAGACAGCCATGCACAGTCTGTGCAGCACTGTCTGACCCTGTTGGCCAACACTGGGTCTCAAGTGGGTCCCAAGGTGGCCTTGGCTCCACCACATTGAAAGCCAGCCCTGCCTGGTGGTTTTTGCTCTACTGGTGATTGGAGGGCCTCAGAGATACCAGGGCCATGAGTACAGAGACCACAGCTCTGGGTAGGGGTGGGCAGCAGCAGCCAGGTACAGGGAGGTCCTGTGGCCTGAGAGCTGCCGACACTGGAGTTCAGAGCCAGGGCGAGGCGCCGCGGGGGTGGGAGATCTGCTAAAATGATTTCCTTGCAGTGTTTCCATTTTTTACATTTTGTAACTTGAGGAGGGGAAAAGTATGGGAAAGAAGGATGCTCTGTTAGTTGGCAAAACACTGATGCTCAGTTACCCAGGCAGCCGCCGTGAGGCTGCGAGCTGTGGATTTGGGTCCTGGCTTCTGGTTTCTTTGGGGATGATATGGTGGGCAGGAGAGGGGGAGAGGGCCAGGTCAGGGACAGGGCCTGGACTGGGATCCCTCTGGCTGGCACCTGCTTCCAATCCTTTCAGCTCTGGCCTGTGTCCAAGGTTTGATTTTTTTTTTTTTTTTTGGTGGAACCAGGGATTGAACTCAAGTCCTTGTGCTTGCCTGGCAAGCACTTATTCTACTGAGCTATCTCCCTGGCCCCTGTGTCCAAGGTTGGTGGGCCCCACCTTCACCCTGCTCTGGGCCTTCTGCTGGGAGGCCCTGCTCTGCATTCCCAGTCCCCAGAGCCACCATCTGACCTTCTCCTGGCTGACAGACCCAGGTCCCAAGTTGCACAGCCCCACCTCCCATCTCAGGGGCTGGAGCTCCATTCTCCCCTGATGTGGGTGGGCTGGACCAATGACCTTCTCCCACAGTGTCAAGACTTCTGTCTCTGAGGCAAGAGCCATGCTGGCTGCAGGTCTGCTGCTAGTGCCCTCTCCCTGGCTCCAGTCAGGCTGGGGGTGGTGCAGATTCGGACAGTTCCTCCTACTCTTTCTGCACCAGGCAGAATTCAGGCCCCTGCTTTGTGGGCAGAGGTCCCCACTTCCTGCCTAGCATCAGGGTCTCTGCTCCGAAAGGCTGGTCCTCATTCCCTGGCTCTATCTCTAAGCCAGGGGTCTATGCCAGCCCTCCCAATGCTGCAGATCTTCCAGCTCAAACCCAAGGAGGTTCTCTGCACCCCAGGGTGTGTGGACATGGGTGGGACAAGGATCAAGGCCAGCAAGTGCACAGGGACAGAGGCCCCCCACATGCTGGGTAAGCCTGGGGTCACAATCACGTTGGAAAACCATAGCTTGTGTCTGTTGACATTTTTCATTTTTTCTGTATTGGGGATTGAATACAAGTCCTTCACACTGACCTATATTCCCAGCATTTTTATCTTGAGCTAAGATCTTGATGGATGCCCTTGAACTTGACGTCCTCCTGACTCAGCCTACCAGAGTGTAGGATTCAGGTGGGCACCGCTGCACCCAGCTCAAAAGTCTGAGGTTGCTGCTGCTAGGTATGTATCCTATAGAAACACCTACCAATCTGCATGAAGATCTGCCCAGCTCTGTTGGCCCCAGCAGGGCTCCCAGTGGCAGGACCTAGAGACCATTCTATAGTGAGCAGCAGAGCAGCTGGCACCAACGGGGCACAACAGTGACATATGCACTGTGTATGCAGATGTGGCTGCATGTCTTAGTTCCCCTGAGCACAGGCAGCAGGCACAGAAACACAGCTTCAGGAGCCCTGCCCCCATTCTTCCCTCCCTTCTGCCCCAGGGCCTCATGCTAGCTCCTGCTCTGGCCCGACAGCACCACAGGGCTCTTTGCTGTGTCTCTGGTCACCTGAACAGGCCACTCTGTCTGGTGCCTGGCACACAGTAGGAGTCTGGCAAGCATTTGCTAAGCGAATTAAAGAGGAATGTGGGGGTGGACCCAGGCGGCTGGCCGGGCTGGTGAGTAACAGCCCTGCTGAGTCACAAGTTCCTCTGCGATTGTGTGTTCCGGGCGGATGGAGACTTGCTGGCCTGAGAGTGAAGCTTCGGGTATTTGGCAAAGACGTTGAGGAGGAAGCGGCTGGACTGACTCACCCGTCCTCTGAGCCCGGGTGGGGTGGACTGGGCTGGGCAGCTCCACCAGCTCCTGCTCAGCACAGCACAGCCCAGGAGGCACGGGCAACACCCACCCCAGGTAGAGCAGGAGTCGGGCAGTGCCATCGTGTCCTGCCCATGTGCAGCCCATGGCATGGTTTTCCCTGGAAGCCCGATGGTTACCTGAGCCACATATTTGATAACAAATCAGTCAGATATGTAACCACAGCCAATCCTGAGGAAGAGGGGCTGGCTGGTCACTGTGGGGCTGGGGCTTCCACGGCAGATGGCAAAGGCCTGGGTCTGCAGGGCTGGTGCATGCAGGAAAACGATTCTAGGCTCCAGGCTGGGGGCCCAGAAGTAGGTATGTGAGTCCCTCTGTACACCCCAGGAGGCAGTGGGAAGGAGGGACAGCCAGCTGGGCCAATCCCAAGGATGAGGCTGGGCTGCCCTGACAGCAGGAGAAGTATGCAGGTGTGTGATGTTGTGGCTGTCAGAGATGCCATCGCCTGCAGGTATAGCCCTGGCAAGGAGAAAGGGCCCCACCTGGCTGTTCCTTCCAGTCTGGCTTCCCTGAGGCAGCATTCAGCCTTGATGACAGACACATTAGAAGTCAAGACAGCTGCCTCATTGGTTCTTTTCCTTGAAGTGGGATTCCTCTTGCTCAATGTGGGAGCTGGGAACAGGATGGGACATTCCTGACAGTTCAGACAGCAGCCTGCATTGCACCTGCATGTCTCTTTACTGTGCAGACACTGGGCTGTTATCTGTGCAGAGCATCCAGGCCTGTGCAGTGGTCTGTGCTCCTCCTGCAGCCTTCTGATCTGTGACTGGGGACAGTGGGGACCACCACCCTATCCCCTTTGCTCTGGGACAAGGGATCTGCAAAGCAACGGGGTGTGTGGAGCTGACCCCTTGGGCAAAAAGGCTAGCCTGGGAACTAGGTGACCCATAGTCAAGGGCTGGAGAAACCAGCAAGTCTGACACACGTTTCCCACCTCATGGGGACAGTCACAGTGGTGGAAAGGAGGGCAGGGACCAGACTCCATCCCGGTGCTCCCAGGGAGCTGGGGCTGGGGGAAGGGCCAGGCAGATGGCAGCTCTCCAGGCCCAGGGGTCAGTGGAGCCTGGGAACTGAGTGACCGGCGGAGGTGACTCAGAACTCATGGTGGGAAGAGGGACATGATGCAGGTCTTGCTGCCCCTGACAGGGCACTGGGCATGGTGGTCTTGCAGCACAAGCCCATGGTCTGTGCCTTGGGAACACTGTGCCCACTCAGACATCTGCAGGGTCCTGGAGTCTGCCACTTTGTCCAGCTACTTCTGTCTGAACTCAGCCCAGGGCTCCTCCCACAGCCAGCCCTTCCTGCTGTGGACCCTGACTGGAGCCTACTCCAGCCATTCCCTTCCAGATCTGCAGTCTGAATGCATGGGTAGGGATGAGCAGGGGGAGTGTGACAGAGTGTGTATGTATGTGTATATCAGACATGATTGTGCATGGATGTGTGGAGCCTTGCGCATGTGTGATTTATATGTGTGTGTGTGTGTGCGCGCGCACGCGCATGTGTGTGCAGAGGCTATGACAGGCACAGTTGCTCCAGGGCTGCCATGGTGGGGGCCACCTCCCTCAGCCAACTGCAGTCTCCCTTTCAACTCCTGCTCTGCATTTTCAGTTGGTCACCTGTAGTCATGTGGAAGTCTGAGGAAGCCTGGGGCCCTGGGGATGTCCCCTGCTGGGTGTCCTGGGGCAGTGTCAGGGCTCAGTCAAGAGAGACACAGGGTACAGTGCTTCACTGAGATGTGAGGCTGTGTCATTAAGATGCATGTGTGACCAGATACCTGGGATTGCACCCTGAATTGTCTCCTTGCCCCCCAGAGGGCTGCTGGTCCTAACCTCTCATGTGCTATGATAGGAGCAGCTGGCAAAAGAGGAAAGGTTCAGGCTCTTGGTGACAAGAGGCCTGGGATAGTGTGTCCCCTGGGCACCCTTGGCTTGGTAAGCTACGGAACAGGGGTCCCTGCCCCTCACCATGGCCATGCACGCAGTGGACATGGCTTCCTGGGGTGAGGTGGTACAGGCTGGGAACAAACCTGAGCGCAGGGGAGAATGTGACAGAGGATGACTCAGAAGGTTCCAGAAAGTACAGAGATGGTGCCCAGCTCAGGGTGAGCCCCACCAGACCCTTGCTGTTCCTGCCACTGTATCTTACTGGAGCTCTGAGGAGAGCATACAACCTAAAACAGAATCTTATCCCAGCCTAAACCCTGAATGGCTGCAAAGAAGAAGACTCCTGGGCTGGGTAAGCTAGCAGAGTGACGGTGCTCTCCACAAGAACCTGGCATCGGTAACTGCTTAGCTGGGGAACTGCTGCTCTAGGGTCAGGCCACCCCCAGGCTTGTCCCTCTGCCCCACAAGAGGAAACATCACTCATGGAGTCCCTTGCCCTCCCCCTGAACAGCTCAGAGGCCCTGAGGGATCAGTAGGACAAAGAGGAGCGGCCCTGAGTGGTCACTGAGGGGATAAGCCTGCAGCTGCTGCCACCCATGCTCCCCCAGGACCAGGACAGGCAAGGACTACCAGTGACATCAATACATTGGTGCCCCCAAATCACAACCCTGCATGTCAGGGAGTCTGTGAAAACCCAGGGTAGGGGCCTGGCAGCCAGTAAGTCCCATCGCCCCCCATGGCACTGTCTGCCAGGAGGTGACACTCACCAGAGAGTTTCAGCCTTAGCAGAAAATGGGCCACACCTATACAGCTTCATTGCATTGCATGAGGCCTCCACTGCCCAGGATCCTCATGCCCAGGGACCTCTACTGCCTAGCAAGCTCCTACTGCTGAGATTTCAAGGGGAAGAGTATGTCCCAGGGCTCCTGGGCCCTGTGTGCTCCTGGGAGGAGACCACAGGCTGCATCCCCTCTACTCTGGAGCCAGCCCCAGATCAGAGTCCCCAGATCCACCCACCACAGTCCCACCTGGGGAGCCAGGCCTATCTCAGTTGGCCACTGAGCACTCTTCAGCTGCAACACCCAGAGCTGCCACCCCCAGATCATGGGAACCCTCATCCCAGCACTGTTGGGGAGTCCCCACCAGGCCCCTTGCCAAATTCGCACTCCCCTAATCCACACAATAACTCTGCCTGAGCCCTCGCCAGAGTGGAAACTCCAGCCCCCATGGAGGCCCAGAGCTAGAGTACCTCCCCTCTCTCTTCTACAGTTGTTACCGTTCTCTCTGCCTGTGCTGTCTCTACCGAGTTAAAATAGTTTGCTTGTGACATTTCCCCTTTTTCATTTTTTCTCAATTGATCCCAAACTGTCTGTTCCAAGCATGTGTATCCATTTCCTGTGGCTGCTGTCACAAATGACCACAGATTTGGCTTTAAGTACACATTGGTTTCTCCCAGTTCTGGAGACAGAAGTCCCATTGCCCCGCATGACACTATCCTGCAACCCCAGTGCAGAAGCAGGCTCTTGGCTGTTTCCAGTGCCCATCACTGTGGGAAATCTGGATCATGCTCTGTCTCCAGGCCCCCTCAGGTCACCTCTGTGAAGCCACTTTGCCTTGAGAGGTCACCTGTCCATGTTTCCAGAACAGGGCATGAGTGTCTTGGGGGCAGTTATCCCACTGGTCATTTACTGGAGCATTTGGGGATGTGATTTTATTTCTCCCCACTGGCCCCCGAGGACCTGTTGTTCCCTATCTCCTTTCCTGCTTTGAGATCCTGGGTCTTTCTTGGGGAGGGGGCTGCAGTGGGGAGCAGAACACAGGCTCATCTCAACCTCCAGGAGATGCTCTGTAGCCAGGGTGTGTCTACCTGCATACTCTGTAGCCAGGGCATGAGGCCACCTACAACACTGCAGCTGATGCCAGATGGAAGATATGGGAACCCCCAGCCAGGCACCCTCATGTGTGACCAGACCACGGGTGCCCTGGGGGCTCCTTGATGTGCCTGTGTGCAGGAAAGAAGGGGGTGACTATAGGGTGCTAACATGGTCCCCCAGAAAGCACCACTACCAGAGGCTGAGGGCTGAACTTCTTTCCTGTGGAGAAGCCCTGAATGGAAAAGCGCTCCCCAGCACGAGGGCGCGAAGGTCGGCTGGGAAATGTGCAGGCTCAGCACATCCCACGGCCAGGCTTGCAGCTTGTCGTGATTGTGAACATATGGCCGCTGCCCTCTGAAAAGCAGCAGCTCCTTCCCACCCCATGTCCTCATGTTGCTCAGTGCTTTATTTGGAAACAATTGAAGACTGAAAAGGAAATCAAGTTGCAAGAAATAGAGGAAAGCTTCTGCATTTACTTTTACCCCAATTTGCTAATTTTTGCTGTCTTGTGCCATTTCCTTCGTCACAGCTCCTCTCCCTCTCCCTAAGGGTGTCAGAACCGCAGGAAAGGCAGGGAATCACCCCATCTGCTGACCCCCAGTGCCTGGTGGGCTCGAGATATGCTCCTGCAAACCCTGAGTCACTGATAGCCCAGCATGATGCCACTGCCCACGGCCTGCATAGGCTTGGTGTTGGTCAGCTGTCCCAACGATCGATCGTGTCCCAAGCCCCTTACTCTGCGACATGTGCTTGACCTTTCCTGACCCTTTTGGCCTTGGCAGCCTCTCCCACTCTCAAGGTGGGGACGTATGTGGCCTTCAGAGTTTCAGCTGAGTAATCCAGGCTGGGTAGAGCAGGCAGGTCTGGAGAGAAAGAGGAGACCTCAGCCACATCCCACTCTGATTTGTGGTCTCTCCTTGTCACAGTGAGTTGTTCCAGGACCACATGGATGGTGTTGGGCAGTGAATTACAGGCAGCTAAGTTAGATAGAAATTAACATACAGGCAGAAAGGAACTGGGCTCTCAGCGAAGCCAGAGAAAAATAATGCTCAGCACCATGGTACACTAATATGGAAATCAGTGTGGAGACTTCTCAAAAAAATAGGATTGGAAAAACAAAACAAAACAAACAAACAAACAAAAAACCCTAAGATTAGGCCAGGGACATAGCTCAGTGGCATAAGTGCTGGCCTGGCAAGTGCAGGGTCCCAAGTTTGATTCCCCAGTACTGCAAACAGCAACAACAAAATCCCCTAGGATTGGCAGTCCCATTCAACCCAGCTATTTCCCTCCTGGGTATTTTTCCAAATGAACTGAAAACATCATACCACAGAGATATAGGTGCACCCATATTTATGGCAGTGCAATTTATCATAGCTAAATCTTGGAAACAACCCAAATGCCCATCACCTGAGGAATGGATAAAGAAGATGTGGTATTTTTACACAATGGAGTATTATTTTTTTGGCTATTAAAAAAAGGATAAATTTGAGGCTTTTATTGGTAAATAGATGCAACTAGAGATCATACTCTTAAGTGAAATAAATCAGGCCCGCGTGTGCAAACAACATATTGTCTCGTTAGTATAAGAACCTGAAAGATTAAATGAAATCTGAAAGGAAAAACAAATCTGAAAGGAACGATAGATATGTAAGTAGGGAATGAATCTGTTCGAAAGGAAGGAATTACTGAGATGAGAAGAAGGAAAGAAGAGGGAGGGAGGAGGGAAAGAGCTATATCTATGTTTTATGCAGGATGGCATAATTGTGTGGCAGGCATCTGAGTTAGATAGAAATATTATGGGCAGTCAGACAGGGCCAGGCCCTCAAGGAGACAAGATGGAAGACAAGGTGACTTTGCAACTTTAGGAGAGACAGACCCCAGCTGTGGGCCAGGCCTCAAGACAAAAGAGTAAACAAATGCAGCCACATACCTCCCTAGGGATGGGCATCAGAGATTGATATTCTAAATAGGTGTCTTAGTTACTCTTCTCTCATTGCTGGGACAAATACTTGACACCTAAACTGAAGGAAGGAAAGGTTTATTTAGTTCACAGTTACTGAAGGTTTCAGTCCATACTCAGCTGGCTCCAAGGCAGAGCGGCACATGGCAGAGGGCAACCTCTCATGGCAGCAGCAAAGAGCAAGAGCACAAAAGAGAGGTAGCAGTGGCCCAAGCAGCTAGCTTCTCTCTCCACCTTACATTGTAATGCAAATTACCTGCCCCAGGGCAGGTGCGGCATCCACACCCATAATAATCAATCACAAATTCCAGAAGCCTCCCCAAGACTGCATGAGGGTTTTGGGGGACACCTATACACAAACCATAACAATAGGTATCAATCACCTGGAAGCCTGAGAGAGTCACTGACCCAACCCCCTACAGGAAAAGCCCCTGTTCTGTGTTCATATCTGCTTGCTAAGTGACTCACTTCCCCATTTGGTCCTGGCTTTAATGTTTTACCTGAGCAATTGTGCATGTAATCTTATGGGTTGACCATAGTTTTGTCCCACCTCATGCCCACCTTCCATGTTTTCTACCTTAGACCTGCCTCACCATATGGTTTTGCTCTATAAAAAAATCCCTGAAAAAGACAGATTCTGGAAAAAAAAAAAAAAAAAAAAGGAGAGAGCTGGAGAGATAGCTCAGTAGTCTAAGTGCCTGCCTGGCAAGTGCAAGGACCTGAGTTCGATCCCTGGTACCACATGCTGCGTAGGCCAGAACCAGGGCACTGTGGCCCATACCTGTCTGTAATCCCAGTGCTGGGTAGGCTGAGACAGGAGGATCGCTGCAAGTCTGAAATGCGTAGCAAGACCCTGTGTCAAATAAATTAATAAGTAAATAAATAAATGTTTTTTAAAATAATAATAATAATAATAATAATAAAAAGACAGATTCCGGGAACAACCTACTCAGGGCCCCCTTCTGTCCTTCTCTTGAATAGGAGCTTTCTTTCCTCCCAATAAATATGTTGTGCTCTTAGCCTCCATTGCTCCTAAAATTCATTCTTCAGTTTTAAAGAACATGAACTTGGCCCAAGTATCTTTGAGGTTGGGAGTTTCATTCCCCTATGTCACTTGTACTATGGATTTCTGCTGGTCTATGGAAAGGAGCAGTTAATGCTTAATTTTTTTTTCTTCTTTTCCTTTCTTCTTAAATAATTATAAGCTTTGTTTTCCTTTTTCCAATTTTGCATGCATATGTCTGGTAATCTAAACAACTAAGTTGAAGACACCACTATGCTATATAACAAATACTGTTGAATTTATATTATTTTGTTTTGCTAAATTCTGTATCATTTCTTTTTTAAAAATAGTATTTATTTATTTGTTTGTTTGTTACAGGGTCTTGCTACGCAGCTCAAGCTCATAGTGATCCTCCTGTCTCAGCCTCCCCAGCACTGGGATTACAGACGTACTATAATGCCTAGTTTCAGTGGCCAGCTCAATGACAGGCTGGCACTGAAAGCAGCACCAGGGATCAAACTTGGGTCCTTGTGCTTGCCAAGCAGGCGCTTAGACCACTGAACTATCTCCGCAGCCCCAAATATCTTTTATTTTATTTATTTATTTTTTCGGCAGTACTGGGGATTGAATTTGGGACCTTGCTCTTGCCAGGCTGACACTTAAGCTGCTGAGCTACATCCACGGCCCCAAAATTCTGTATCATTTCTAATATTTTATTATCGCCATTTTATATTCTCTTTAAAAAATTTAAAACAGAAAGAACTGTGGTTGGAGGCCCACCCAAGGAAAGCCAGGGCTCAAGATAACTGCTGGGCCTATATACCTCCCTAAGGCCCACATACCTCCCACAGGACACACGCCCTCCCTGAGGGGTAGATGGTGACTTGAGCTTATACAGTTACTAGCACCGCTGGGTCTAGGAGGCCCAGACAGGCATCAGTCACTCAGGTGGATGACCAGAGCGTCTGGACCCGTCCTTTCCCGCAAATACCTTGGTTCTTTCCATGCACCCTATGTGACCCATCTCCCTACCAGATCAATATTAGCTGAGCAGCTAGACTTGGAATCCTGTGGGTCGACTGAAGATTGACCCATGTGTGCCCACACTGTGACCCAGCTGTATAAATTACCCCTGACAAAGGGCCTCAGTGACAAGCCACTTTGGAGACCCCCTTCTGTCTCTCAGGAGTTCTCCCAATAAGTCTCTCCCACCTTTTAACCTCCATTGTACCTTGGAATTTATTCTTTGATTTCAGGGGACATGAACTCAGCAGATCTGACATCTACCAGGTTGGGAGTTACACTTCTACAAGGGCAGGCAGTCTCACCTGTTTTCCCGCAGAGAGGGATTAGGGTATTCAGCTGATGAACCTGAGCTCAACTGTGGGGTTTCCCTAGGTAAGCAGTTACATTTAGCCCTATCTTTACTGGTGTCTTTATCTACAAAAACAACTTTTTTTTGGCAGAACCAGGGATTGAACTCATGCCCTTGTGCTTGCCAGGGAAGCTCTTGTTCTACTGAGCCATCTCCCTGGCTCCAAAAACAACTTTTGAAGGTTTGTTAAAATACTGTATTCATTGAAAGGAACACATGTTTTGTTCCTTTACTGCTAACTTGGTGAACTGTGCCTATTGATATTCAGTATTCAATGAGTCTTGCAGTCCTGGCCTAAGCCTCACTTGGTCTGTGCGTGACTTCTCCTTTTTACACACTGCTAACTATGATCCACAAACACTTGGCTAAGTATTTTAGGCCAGTGCTCATGCAGGGTGTTATTGCTAACTTTGATTTCTTTGTTTTGCTTTTTTGTTTTTTATATAACACATGTTTGTAGTACATAGTGATCATGTTTCTTGTGTACCTGCATTAGCCATTGTTAATTCTGGAATTATGATGCCTCCTGCCTTGCTGTTGTTGTCTAGGATTTCTTTTGCTATTCTATGTCTCTTCCAGCTCCAGATGAATTTTAGGATGGCTTTCTCTTGGTCTTTGAGGAATGCTGTTAGGATTTTCACTGGGATTACATTAAATCTATATACCAGTTACAGGAATATGGCAAGTTTTTACTTTATTGGTGCTACCTACCCAGGAACAATATACCTTTCCATTCTCTTCTATCTCCTTTTTTCAGAGGACTGTCATTTTCATTGTAGAGATAATTTTTTGTTTAGGTTAATTCCTAAGTATTTAACTTTTCTTGGTGCTACTGTGAATGGCATTGTTTCTTTTAAAAAAAAATTAAAGGGGCTGGGGAGATGACTCAGTGGAATAAGCACTTCCCTGGCAAGCACAAGGGCCTGAGTTCAATCCCCCGTTCCACCAAAAAAAAAAAAAGAAAAAAAAAATTGTGTGTTTGGTACAGGGTATCACTATACAGCTTGGGCTCATAGTGATTCTCTTGTCTCGGCCTCCCCAGTACTGGGATCACAGCATGTGCCACCATGCCCAGTCTTAGTGACCGGCCAGCTTGGCACAGCACTGGCACAGGACCAGCACAGTATGCGGTACTGTGGTTCAAACCAAGGTCCTTGTGCTTTCCTAAGCAGGTGCCTAGACTGATGAGCTATCTCTGCAGCCCCTTGTTTCTGTAATTTCTTTCTTGAGAAGTTTATTATCATTGTACAGGAACACTATCAATTCTTGTGTGTTGCTTTGTATCCGGCTATGCTACTAACCTTGGTCATTAAGTCTAGGAGTATTTTGGTGGATTTTTTGGGCAGAGCATCATTTCATTTGCAAATAATGATAATTTGACATTTTCTTTTTCTATATGTATCTCTTACATTTCTTTACTTCTTCTTATTTTTTTTTTTCCCCCAGTACTGGGGATTGAACTCAGGATGTTGCACTTGCCAGGCAAGTGCTTATTCTACTGAGCTATTTTTCCAGCCCCTCTCTTAGATTTCTTTTTGTTTCCTAATTGCTCTGGCTAATATTTCAAGAGTTGTATTGAGCACCATTGGTGCTAGAGGACATCTTTTTCTTGTTCCTGATTTTCTTTTTTTCTTATTTTTGTTCCTGATTTTAGAGGAAATCTTCTAGCTTCCCCCCATTTAATATGATGTTGGGTATTGATTTGCCAAAAAATGGCTTTTATCAGATTCAGATAAGATCCTTCTGTATCTGTTTTCTTCAGGGTTTTATCATGCATGATTATTAGATTTTGTCAAAGGCTTTTTCTGCATCTATTAAGATGATCGTGTGATTTTTGTGCTTGCCTCTGCTTGTGATGTATTACATTTATCATTTGTGTATAGTGAACCATCTTGAATCCCTGGGGCAAAGCCTACTTGGTCAAAATGTGTGATCTTTTTGATGATATTTTGCATTCTGTGTATCAATATCTTTTTGAGGATTTTTGTGATTATGTTTGTTGAAGAGGTTGAATTGTACCTCTATTTTTTGGATAGGTCCTTTTTGAGTTTTGGAATCAAGGTAATGCTAGCTTCTAGGAATGACTTTGGGCGTATACCTTTTCATTGAAGGATTTGAGGAGTGTTAGCGTTAGATCGTCCCTAAAATTCTTGTAGAATTTGGCAGTGAATCCACCAGGATCTGGGTTTTTTAGTTGGCAAATATTTTTATTACTTCCTCAATCTCATTGTTTGATACTGTATTATTCAAGGTTTTTATTTTTATTTTACTTTATTTTTTTGCTCAGCTTTGGTAGTATCATGTGTATAGGAATCTTTTTTCTTTTTTTCTTTCTTTCTTTCTTTCTTTTTTTTTTTTTTTGGTGGAACCGGGGATTGAACTCAGGCCCTTGTGCTTGCCAGGGAAGTGCTTATTCCACTGAGCCATCTCCTGGCTCCCAGGAATCTTTTTTCTTTTTTCTGTATTTTAAGAAAGGGTCTAGAGGGTGTTCAGGGTCTCACTACTAGATTGGACTCATAGTGATCTGCCTGTTTACAGCCTCCCAAGAGCTGGGATTCCGGGCGCGTGCCACCATATCCAGTCTCAATTGCTGTTTCAGAGCACCCCAGGGGTGGGGCCGGAACAGCAGGCCTGGAGATCGAACCCCCGGTCCTTACGCCTGCTTGCAAGTGCTTTAATCTGCTGAACTATTTGGCCAGCCCCATATGTATAGGAATCTATCCATTTCTTCTGAATTCTCCACTTTAGTGGTATACAGGTTCTCAAAGTGATTACTAATAATTTTCTGGATTTTGGCAGTGTCCATTGTGATTTCACCATTTTCAATTCCAATTGCATTAATTTGGGTCTTTTTTGGTAAGATTAGCTACAGATTTATTTATTTTATTCTTTCAAAACAGTCAGCTTTTGATTCATTGATACTTTGTAATTTTTTAGTCTTAATTTCATTACTCTTTGCTCTGATCCTAATAATTTTCTTCCTTGTACTAGCTTTAGTTTTGGATTGTTCTTCTTTTTCCAAGATCTTGAGGTTATTTTTTTGGTCTTTGGCTTTTATGATGTGGGTATTCACAGCTATGACCTTTCTTTTTAGTACTGTTTTCAGTGTGTCTCATAAATTTTGATACATTTTGTTAGTATTCTCATCTGATTCTAGGAACAGTGTAATTTCTTCTTTGATTCTTCTGTGACTCATTGATTATTCAAGAGAATATTGTTGGGGCCAGGGAGATGGCTCAGTGGAATAAGCGCTTCCCTGGCAAGCACAAGGGCCTGAGTTCAATCCCCAGTTCTGTAAAAAAAACCTAAACCAAACCAAACAAGAGAATATTGTTTAATTCCCATATTGTAGCAGAAATGCCTCCCCCCCCCCCCCGGCCCAGTCCCCTCATCTGTTAATTGCCCAGGTAACAGTTCCTGTTACAAATCCCTGTTAATTCTTTCTCCTAGAATCGGTTGGTCACTGTGATGCATATTATAAGAGCCAATCAATAGCTGTCAAATACTTTGCTTTTTTACTTTCTTCTTGCTCATCCTATATAAGCTCCAAACTACCAAAGATCAGGGCCTGATATTTTAGGAATTATCCCAATAAGTACCTGTCAACATAAAATAAATCTGCCTCCAAATCCTGGGTGTAATTTCAATGTTTCTCCTTGCCATTGCAAGGTTAGCATAATTTCTGTGTTTTCCTTTGTTATTAATTTCTAGTTTTATTACACTATGATCTGATAATATTCATAGGATAATTTTTATTTTTTATATTTATTAAAGCATGTTTTATGGGCTAGTATGTGGTCTGTTTTGGAGAAAGTCCCATGTATTCTGTTCTTGATGTTGGTAATGGTAGATGTTATGGTTTGTGTCTAGATGTCTCTCCAAAGTCTCATGTAGTCATAGAGCTTTTTCAGTGGTGGCTGCATTGGAGTGTATGATGTTGGGATTAAGGGTGTTTGATTACTAATAAGTCCACTGGTTAGTTTAGTTCCACCCTAATCCCAGCAGTCTGGATAAGATATAAGTGGCAAAAAAAAAAATGCTGTTAATTCTTCTTATTGCTATTGCTATCTTCCACTGCCACAAACTGTTGCCCTCTTGTACCACCCTGCCTTGGAACCAGCTGGTTATGGACTGAAACCTCTACAGACTACGACTTGAATAAATCTGTACCTCTTTAATTTTGGGTGTTGGGTATTTTATCTCAGCAATAAGCAAAGTAACTAAGATAGTGGAAGACTGTAGGGATCTATTAAGTCATTTGTTCAAAGTTTGGTTCAGGGGCTGGAGAGATGGCTCAGTGGTCTAAAGCACCTACTTGAAACAAGCTTGGCAAAGCACAGGGACCGCGGTTCGATCCCCAGCACCACATGCCAGCCAGACCCGCCCCCTGGTGGGCTGAGCTGGCCACACACACACACACACAATAAATAAATGTAATAAATAAAAATAAATAAATATTAAAAAAAAAAAGTTTGGTTCAACTCTGATGTTTCTTTGTTGATTTCTGTCTAGTTGGTCAGTTTATTTGTAAAAGTAGGGTATTGTAATCCCCCATTATAATTGTTTTTTTTTTTAAAAGATTTATTTATTTGGTTCTGGGTCTCACTATGCAGCTCAGACTCATAGTGATCCTCTTGTCTCAGCCTTTCCAGCGCTGGGATTACAGGTGTGCACCACCGTGCCTTGTTTTGGTGGCTGGCTCAGCACACCTGGGGCAGGATCAGCTCAGTATGTGGTACTGGGGATGGAACCCAGGTCCTTGCGCTTGCCAGGCAGGCATTTATGTTCCTGAGCTACATTCACCCCCGCTATAATTGTGTTGGTCTCATTTTCTCCTTCTAGAATATTCCTAAAATTTTTGTAGTGGTACTTTGGTAATCATGAATTTCTTCCAAGTGCTCTTTGTCATGGAAATATCTCAATTCTTCATCAATTTCTTTTTCAAATTTGAAAGAAAGTTTTACAAGATATATTTGTCTAAGTTGGAAAGTGTTACCTTTCAAAAACTGAAACACTATTTCAAACTCTCCTTGCTTTTAAGAATTATGTTGAGAGCTCTGTTCTCATTCTAATTTTGACTTTTTGTAATGTCTTGATCGTTATGGTGTCAGTATTCGTCTCCTGGCCGTTGTCACACCTGGCACTGATGGAGCAGCTTCAGCCATCACTGTCTGCTCACTTAGGGCCTGTAGTGGAGGCAGAGACAAGGAGTTGTAGGGCTGCCCGCTCCAGAGGCCTTGCTCCTCGACTTGCAGAAAGCAGCGTCTTCTCCCTGTATCCTCGTGTGCCTATCCTTGTGCCTGGGCTCCTTTGCTTGTAAGGACACTCTCGTGCTAGTTCAGGGCCACCCTTGTGACCTCGTTGTAACCAAATCACTTCTTTAAAGACCCCATCTCTGGATTCAGCCTCAGGCTGAGAAGCTGTGACCAGGACTTCAACTTGGGGTCAGGGTAATTAAACCCATCACAGGAATTCTCCCCCCTCCCTCAGCTTTTCTATTTGGAGAATGAGTTTGTGTAAGAGCAGTAATATTACTTCCCTAATTTTCTTGTTTTAATAAAACTCATGACAAAACAATCGGGGGGAGCTTGTTTGTGGAAAGAATTTCAGTAAGTTTAATTAGAAAAAGCAGACACAGGTATTCAGAATCTTCTTCATTTCATGTTAGTTGAGTGGTGTTTCTCCAGCACAGGGGTTGTCTAGGTTGTTGAGCTTATTGATAACATGTCACTATTGTGGTTTTATTTTCTGAAGGGCTGTGCCAGTGCCTAGCTTTTTAGAGTCTCTCTCTCTCTCTCTCTCTCTCTCTCTCTCTCTCTCTCTCTCTCTCTCTCTCTCTCT
>NW_004524621.1:6742613-6746677 GCF_000260255.1 Octodon degus | reverse complement strand
CATTTTTTTTTTTTTTTTTTTTTTTTCGGAACCAAGCATTGAACTCAGGCCCTTGTGCTTGCCAGGGAAGCACTTATTCCACTGAGCCATCTCCCCAGCCCCTACATTTTTAGTCTTAATGTGAATGCCTTACATGTTCTTTCAATTTTCTTTACCATTCTTGCTAGAGAGTTAACTTTTACATTAAAAAAAAAAAAATCTATTTTGACCTTGTTACTTTTCCTGTTGTTTGGCTTGTATTTCTTTAATTTTTGCTATTATTTTTGTGATTTCTCTTCTACATTTTTGAGTTTAATTTGCTCATCTTTTCCTAGCTTCTTCCACAAGAAACTTAATGGGCACACAGCCTTTTCGCATTTCCTATTGTAAGGATCAAAAGCTGCACATTTGCCTCTGAGCACCTGGTTGCAACCTACATTAGACAGATCCTCACGTCTTCTATTGTCCTTATTGTTCAGTTCCATTTTTTTCTACTTTGCTTTGTGATTTCTTCTCTGATGACAAGTCCCTTAGATAAATCTCACTTGGCTTTGGAAAACAGTTCAGGCTCCGAAGCTCTGCAAGGGCTGTAAGGGAGCGTAGGGGCTGCTTCCACTTCTAGACCCCAGTCGTGTGCTTGGCTTCATTTCGTAGCCAGCTATGCAGGTGGGACTGACCCTTTTCCCATATCCAGGGAAGAAAGTGAGGCCAGGAGCAACACAGGTATCTTGTCAAGGGCACACGCTGAAGTGGTCCTGCCAGACGCTGAGCCCAGCTCTGCATCCTTAAAGGCGATGCCCGCGCCTTCATGTGTGTCTGTGTCTGTGTGTGTGGGCACATGTGAGCCTGCGTGTCCATGTCCTGGATCCACCATCACAAAGCACCACACACTGGGAGGTTTAAATGACAGAAAATCCTCGTTTCAGAGCTCTGGAGGCTGGAAGTCTAGACCCAGCTGAGGGCAGGGCTCACACCTTCCTCAGCCGTCCAGGAGTCTGTCTGGGCTGCTCCAGCATCCTGCAGCTGCCAGCAATCATGATGTCCTTGGGCCTACTGACACCCGCCAAGACCCGTGCATCTATATCCCACAGCCCAGCCTGTGTGTACATCACCTCTGTCTACAAGGACTCTGTGGCATCGGATGGGCCCAAGCTGGTGACCTCCTCTGCAGCCTGCTGCATCACAGAGACCTGTCCACAGTGAGGCGTAGCACAGGCCCAGGGGTCACAGCACCCACATACACACAGCCCCACCTGAAACTGCACATGTGTGCATGCTCCCTGGTGTGCATGTGCATGCATGCATGGGTGGTACATAGATGTTGCATGTTTTACATGTGTATCGTGTGTGTATTGTATGTTGCATGTGCATTGTATATATCTGAGCCATGTAATTGTCCATAATGCAAGGTGAGTATTACCCTACTAAGAGGTGACAAGGAGGCCTGGTCCCAGGACAGGCCCTGTGAGTCTAAGAGGATGGGTGGTCACTGTCCCTCTGGGGATCCTATGTCAGGCTGTCCAGTGGTGACCATGGTCGCAGAGGCTGTCTATGGACCAGCCCTGAGCCACATGTGCTTAGTACAGTAAGCCAGGCTGAGGGTGGCTATGCCAGGAAAGACTGGGAAGCAGGCCCAGCAGGGCTGCCCAGTCTCACAGCTGTCCATTTGCGTGGTCATGGGGGAGCCAAACTTCCTTTCCCATACATCCCCATAGCATGTACCTCTGGCTTTTCCTTTCCAAGCATCCTCTCCAAGTCCCCTCTGTTCAAGTCCCAGGGAACTCATTCCTCCAAGATCCACACAACCCCCACAACTGGTGGCCAAGTGGGAGAAGGCACATTGGGCCTGTCATGCTTCTCTGCAGGCCATCGCCCTGGGTCTGACCCATAGGCAAGCAGCCAGCCACTCCAGGAAGTGGGTCCCAGGTGCTGGTGAGGCCAGGGTATGTAGCCTCCCCCACATGGACTGTAGCCAAAGGGTTAAACTTTCCAGGCTGGGCCCCCAGAGTCCATGTGGGAGGAAGGAAGTGGTCCTGGGAGGGGCAGGTCAACCCTCAGGCCCCTTTAGGAAGGGTGGGCCAGGCATGCTCTGCCCAGGCCCCACTTTCCCCAGATCTATGGGCCCAGGAACCCCCAGAGACCTGAAGGGCCAAGGCCCACCAGTCAGGGTCACACACAAACATGTCCCCCGAAGAAAAGTCCCTGTTCAGACTTCAGGTCAGGGAGAGAAAAAGGGGGCTGCTCCCACCCTACAGTGTCCAGGCTGTACTGCCAAGAGTGGAGGGTGGGTGAGTGGGGACACAGACAAGGAAGCCCCAAGTGAGCCACACACTGGCCCAGCTCCAGGCTTCAGGCCTGGCTAGGAGTCTTTACCTACCACTCAGAGAAGTGTGTGGAGTTTCTTTTGTAGCAGCAAAACCTCTCCTCATCATCATGGGGCTGATGTTGACCCTCTCTGCCTGTGTTCCAACAGATTCATCTCAGTGCTGCTGTGGGCCCCATTGGTCCAACTGTGTCATCCTCTGGTCCCTGCTGAGCCCTGTGTGTCAGAGGTGCTTTCTCTGCTTCTCTGGATTCTCCTCTCCCCGAGGTTCCCTGCCTGATCCTACCACGCTTTCTGAACTAGGCAGAAAGGGGCAGGGTGGGCAGCTTGGCAGAGGACAGCTATGGAGCTGGGTGCTCACCTCAGCCCTGCCTACATTAGGTCCTCAGCCCATCTTTTCCCTAAAGCATTGATGAGTCCTGTGCTCCAGAGCTACCCAATGGGGCCTTGGAACAGGTGGGTCTCCCTTTCCTGACCCCAGTTTATATCTTGGCCACCTTCACACTGGCTTCTATGGTCTCCACCCCCATAAAGAGCTGCTCCTAAAGCCCACCATGCATCTAAGCAAGTTGGATGTTTATTTATGGTTTGGCCGGTCACTCTAAGTGACTATTTGGGCTGGGCCTTCTGGCCCAAGGGATCTGAGGTCTAAGGCACCCTGCTTGGGGTCACCATCAACTTCCAACCTGAATATTGTAGGTTCTCAGTACTGTGTCACTGAGACTTCTTCAGCCAAGTCACTGCACTTGGCTTGGTTTGGGCCTGGGCTGAGACACAGGAAGCCCTTGAGCAATTACCAACCTCAGAAACTGGGGCAACAGGAGGTTCAAAGCTCAGGTCTGGGTGCAGAATCTTTGGGTGGTAGTCACCTAGCTGCTCTCAGAAGCAACACATGCAGGGGCCCTACAGTCCTCACTGCCTCTGCTAACCCTGACTGCACCAGGCAGCCCAAAGAGGAAGGAGCTCATTGGCCATGTTGCTGCCCAGGCCACAGCCTGCCCTTCCCAGGGTCTCTCCTGGTCTTAATTATTCTTTCTACATGGGGGAAAATACCCAATACCAACAACTTATTTTGGCTTGTGGTCTTAAAGGATTCGGCCCATGTTCGATCGGTAGCGGGAGCAGAGAGCGGACCCCAGAGAGCCCTGAGCAGCCCCACCGCCGCTGCCGCCGGCCTAGTTACCATCACACACCGGGAGGAGCCGCAGCTGCCACAGCCGGCCCCGTCACCATCACCGCAACCATGAGCAGTGAGGCTGAGACCCAGCAGCCACCCGCCGCCCCCGCCCTCAGCGCTGCTGACACCAAGCCCGGCACCACGGGCAGCAGCACAGGGAGAGGCGGCCCGGGCGACCTCACATCGGCGGCGCCTGCCGTTGGGGACAAGAAGGTCATCGCAACGAAGGTTTTGGGAACAGTAAAATGGTTTAATGTAAGAAACGGATATGGCTTCATCAACAGGAATGACACCAAGGAAGATGTATTTGTACACCAGACTGCCATAAAGAATAACACCAGGAAGGACCTTAGCAGTGTAGGAGATGGAGAGACTGCGGAGTTTGGTGTTGTTGAAGGAGAAAAGGGTGCGGAGGCAGCAAATGTTACAGGTCCTGGTGGAGCTCCAGTTCAAGGCAGTAAATACGCAGCAGACCGTAACCATTATAGACGCTATCCATGTGGTAGGGGTCCTCCACGCAATTACCAGCAGAATTACCAGAATAGTGAGAGTGGGGAAAAGAATGAGGAATCTGAGAGCGCTCCC
>NW_004524621.1:6740487-6741578 GCF_000260255.1 Octodon degus | reverse complement strand
CATATCTGGTCAAGTTGAGATTTTTAAGAACTTCATTTTTAATTTGTAATAAAAGTTTACAACTTGATTTTTTTCAAAAAAGTCAACAAACTGCAAGCACCTGTTAATAAAGGTCTTAAATAATTAAAACAAACAAAAAACAAAACAACAACAAAAAAAAAGGATTCAGCCCATAGGTAATTAGCTCCAAGGTAGTAATCCCATCGTGGTGGACGAAAGCTGGTCACATCATGGTGGCCAGGAAGCAGAGAGAGAAGGGAGGGGCCAAGGACAAGGACACACCCTTTCATGTCACACCCCAGCAGCCTGCCATTTGGACGAGGCCCTATGATGAATGTGAGATTCGGGGCGGGGGGGGGGGACATATTACAGCCAAACCAAAACACTTAGATGGGAAAACAGGCTGTTGAACCAGGCAATCACTTAAAATAGGCACTGCTGGATTCTCCTCAACATGCCAGGGGCTCGGGAAGAGAGTACAACCTGTGTTTGATGGAATCTGCTGAATCCAGGTGCTGCGGAGGTAAAGGTTACATTTTTAAAAATTTATTGCAATAAAAAAATGCATTGCCACAAATCCCTCTCAAATTTCTCTCCTTCATTTCAAACACTGTTATGCCATCATCCTTGTCACTTTCTTAAGCAGCTCTAGGGTCCTCATTCCTGAGTGTCATTAGCTGGGCTGTCACGAGTGCCTCCATGTGTTGAATTGATTCAAAACATTAACTTTTCATTCTTAGTTTGATTTTAGGGAAAAGCCAAAAGTTGTTTGGTGCCAGATGCAGTGAATAGGGTGGATGAGGACACAGTATCATGTTTGTTTGTTTGTTTGTTTATATGTTTGGTTGTTACAGAGTCTCACTATGCAGCTTGGACTCACAGTGATCATCTCATTTTCAGCCTCCCCAGCGCTGGGATTACAGGCAAGTGCTACTATGCCTAGACTCTGTGGCCAGCTCAGCCCGCCTTGGGGGCTGGTTTGGCATGGCGTGTGATGCCTGGGATCGAACTGTGGTCCCTGCGTTTGCCTAAGCTTGCCTAAGCAGGTGCTTTAGTCTGCTGAGCTATCTCGCCTGCCCCAACAGCATCAT
>NW_004524621.1:6734751-6739167 GCF_000260255.1 Octodon degus | reverse complement strand
GCCACCTCAGATACCTGCACAAGGCCATGTGCCCAAAGCTTCTTCTGTGCCACCCATTTTACAGATGAAAACTTCAAGGCCCAGAAAAGCCAAGAACTTGCCCAAGACTACACCACAAAATGGGAACCAAAGAAGAGATCAGAGCTGCAGGGCCTTACCTGCCATAATGCCCAGTCCCACCTAGGGGCTCCTGGAGTCCCCTGTCCCCAAGATGCCCAGCCCTGGGGGGAAACCCCTTCCCAAACACTCACAAGAATTTTTTGAACTCATTTCTTCTTATCTATGCTTTTTTGTTATTTGTTTTCAGTTTTTTTCTTATTGTTTGTTCTTTGTCTTTATTCTTATTTGTCTTTTTCTTTTGTTTTTATCTAATTCTATTTACTTTCCTTTATTCTTCACTTGGATTTTTTATCTCTCTTTTCTGTCCTACTCATCTTTTCCTTCTTTTCCAAAATTTACTTCTTTCATGTCCCCCTACCCCTCTATTTTTATCATCATTTTTAGCTTTGTTGGTTTTTAGCTGCTCAGTTCACTCTGTGCTATTACTGCTGAATTCTTGTCTGTTGTTCATGGCGGTGTACTTGCTTTTAGTGGACCTCCGCTGTGCGCCAGTATTTGGTTTGTCTTTGTGTCTGCATTGCTATTGCAGTTCTTTCCTCTTTCCAGGGTTGTGTAGCTGTGGCTATTAGTGATGCTTAGAGGATTTCAATAACCAGCTAGTTAACACTTTTATTATTGCTGTTTTTTTTATTGTTAATGGTGGCATGATTGTTATTTTTAAATGATTATTACTGTATGCCAACATCAGGTTTGTCATTGGGTCATCAACATTACTAAGCTTCATTTAATCCTATCTGAGTGGTGATGGGGAACAAGCCTGAAGAAGCTTGGGCACTAAGAAGACCCTAAAATATTAGGGTAGGTCAAAGAGGAAACATAGAACATATCCAATCCAAACAGTCACGCCACAGAGATGTGGAACCTACCTAAGGAGATTTCCACAGGAGTGACAGCATTTCTCGGGCCTGACTGATCTTCAGCTCACAGCACAAGAACTACAGAGACACAAGAAAGCAAAGCAACAAGATGCCCCGAATACCTAACTTTCCAAAAGCTGACCACATGGACTCTAAAGTAGAGGAAGCGGAGCCAGCAAGTTGTCTCAGTGGACTAAAGCGCACCCTTAGGCAAGCATAGGCAGGCATAGGGACCGCAGTTTGATCCCAGCACCATGTGCCCTGCTAGCTCCGGCCCCAGGGCAGGCTGAGCTGGCCAGAGTCCCAGTGTGGTGGTGCACACCTGTAATCCCAGCTCTGGGGAGGCTGAAAGCAGGAGAATCACCACGAGTCCAAGATACCTAGTGAGACCCTACAACAAACAAATACATGAAAAAGAAAAAAATGAAGTATAGGCAAAGAACCCACAAGCCAAATAGTCCCCCAAATACTTGTATAACAGAAAATGCTCCCCGGCAGCCATATACTTTGGTTTCTTAGTTGCCCAGGTAATAGTTCCTATTCTGGTTCCAGTTGCTTCCATCTCCTAGAAATGGCTGGTCACTATGATGCATATTGTAAGAACCAGTCCCCTGGGCTGGGCTGATTGACAAGCCATTCTGCCTCTGTACTTTCTGCTTGCGTGTAGTATATAAGCCCTAGACCACTAGAGATCAAAGCCTGATCTTTTGGGAACGATCCCAATCAAAGTGTGTCGACATAAAGAAATCTGCCCCAAATCCTGGATGTCATTTCAGCATTTCTTTTTGTCATTACACTTGAAGAGATAAAAGAAGAAATATATGACCAAATGCATAAGATGTTTTATTTTTTATTTTTTTTAAATTTATTTATTTATTTAACATTTTTAGTGTGTGTGTGTGTTTGTGTGTGTGTGTGTGTGTGTGTGTGTGTGTGGCCAGCTCAGCCCACCAGGGGGCGGGACTGGCTGGCATGTGGTGCTGGGGAATTGAACCGCGGTCCCTGTGCTTTGCCAAGCTTGTTCCAAGTAGGTGCTTTAGACCACTGAGCCATCTCACCAGCCCCCATAAGATGTTTTAATGACACCAAAAAGTTTTTTCTTAAACAAAGGATTTTACAAAGAAAAAAAAAGTTTAAGGAGATTAAAGAAGAAATGAATGACAAACTGAGTCAAACTAGACCATGCAAGACATGAAGGACCAGTTTAGTAAAGAAGTAGAAAGTATGAAAAGAAAACAAGCAGAGATTGATGATATGAAAAATTTAAGCACAAGTAACAGACTGGACCAGTGAGAGGACAGGGTGTCTGAACTACAAGACATGGAGGCCATGGGGGTCATACACTCAGTGACACCCAAAGACAGGATAACACACAGGCTGATCTAATAGCTGCTAAATGACTCAAAACAACACCAGAACTTCAGAAATAAAGAAAAAATTAAAAGATGCCTCAAATAGTATAAAAATTATTCAACTGAAATCACAGCATAAAAATTTCCAAAGCTAGAGAACAATTCAATATCTAAATGTAGGATATATAGAGAACCCCAAATAGCCCACATTTAGAAAAGAACTTCTCTGCAACACAATAGTCAAGCTTCCAAAAATTCCACAAAAAGAGCTGTTAAGAAAAGCAGCAAGTAACCTGTAAAGACAAGCCCATCAGAGTAACTGCAGATTTTTCAGCCCAAACTTCAAAGACCAGGAGAGCCTGAACAGTTTTTCAAATCTTAATAGAAAACTTCAACCCAGACTTCTATTTCCTGCAAAATTGGCTTCAGAACTGATAGAGGAATACTTTTCACATCAAAGACATGCTAAAGAGGCACATGGCTAAGCCAGCACTGCAGAAAATACATAAGGGGAAAAAAAAAAAGAAAACACATAAGGGAATCCTAGAAAGACAGGAGGTCACCAGTCCCACAGAGCCCAGAGGAAAGCGCACAGTTAACTGGGAGAGCAGCTCAAGGGGAAAGCTGAGAGAATCAGCTCTGGAGAAATAAGCGGTGACGGGATTCAATAAACACCTTCTAGTAACTCTCACAGTCAATAGTCTCAACACCCCCGGAAGATGAGACAAAACCAAAACGCAACCTCATGTTGCCTACAAGACAGCTCGTCCAAAATGATGAGAAAGGGGCAGATGATTCTCCACTCAGTCAAAGCAGAGAAACACACAGGAGCAGTGATTTGTTCCTCAGACACCACCAGACTTCAAGCCAAAACTTATTAGAAGAGACAAAGGTGGCCCTACATACTGGAAAAGGGAATAACTGGACAGGAAGTGATAAGGATTGCAAAAATCTATTGCAGAATTCAGCATACCCTGCTTCTTAAAATGAAAACTACCTGACTTAAAAGAACAGACAAACTCCAACACAGTCACAGTGGGGAAGGATTTTAATATCCAACTCCCACAATTAGACAGGTCTGCCAGATCAAGAAAATCAACAAAAGAAACATCAGAGTTAGACCACACTGCTGAGCAAACGAACTTACCAGATATCTACAGAGTGTTTCATGTAACAGCAACTGAAAACACACTTTTCTAAATAGGACTTGGAAATTTTTCCAGAATAAACCATGTCTTAGGCCATAAAGCCTGCTTAAAAAATTTAAAAAGAAATTCAATAATCCCTTGTATACAGTCAGATCATAGCAGACTAAAGCTAAAGAGCTACAGTAAAAGAAGCCAAGGAAACTGCAAACACAAGGAAATTTAAATGTTTTTGAATAATTAATGGATCATAGAAGAAATCAGGAAAGAAATTAAAACTTCCTAGAATCAAATGATAGTATATGGGCCGGGGAAATAGCTCAGTAGAATAAGCTCCTGCCTGGCAAGTGCAGGATCCTGAGTCCAATCTCCTCTACCACGCACACACACACACACACATACACACACAAAAAAATAGTATAAGCACAAAATATCCCTAAGTCTATGGGACATGGTGAAAGCAGTCCTACAAAAAAACATTGCAACCTCAGGAGGGAAGGTTCTTTCTGCTGAGGGAGAAGGTTCTAGCCCACGAGGAAAGATTTCAGTCCCAGGAGGAAAGATTTTGGCCCTTCAAGGGAAGGTTCTAGTCCAGGAGGAAAGGAAACAGTCCTAAGAGGGAAGAGTCTAGTCCTTAGAGGGAAGGTTCTAGACCTCAGGGGAAGGTTATAGATCCAGGAGGGAAGGTTTCAGACCTGGGAAAGAAGGTTCCAGCACTGAAAGGGAAAGTTCTAGTCCAGGAGGGAAGATTCTGGCCCTTTGGGATAAGGATGTAGTCCAGGAGAGAAGATTCTAGTACTGAGAGGGAAGGTTTCTAGTCCTGGTAGGAGAAGTTCTAGCTGTGAAAACACTAAAAGCATAAAACCACCCCAAATAAATAACCTAATGATATATCTCAAGGTCCTAGAAACACAATGACCATCTAAATCCTTCCTTTTGAAT
>NW_004524621.1:6731917-6733686 GCF_000260255.1 Octodon degus | reverse complement strand
GCGGGGCTGGCTGGCATGTGGTGCTGGGGGATTGAACAGTGGTCCCTGCGCTTTGCTTAAGCTTGCCTAGGCAGGTACTTTAGACCACTGAGTATCCCCCTGGCCCTGGTGATCTTTTGATGTGCAAAAACTTTTCAATAGAATGAGATCCCTGTTGTTGATTCTTTGAAGTATTTCCTATGAAGTTTGGTTTTTGTTTATGAACTCTCTGCCCATCCCTATGTCTTCAAGATTTTTATTTACTTTCTCCTCTAGTAGATTTAGTGTTTCTGTTTTAATATTTAGATCTTTGATCCATTTTGACTTTAGATCCTCAGTTCCATTAAAAAAAATTTTGACTTTAGTTTAGTACATTGGAATAGATATGGATTTAATTTTAGTCCTTGGCATGTGGAGAGCTAGTTTTTCCAGCACCATGTGTTAAAGAGGCTATCTTTCTTCCAATGAAAATGTGTGGCCCCTTTGTCAACAATAAGGTGACTAAGTATGTTTGTAGTTATGTCTGCATCTTCTAATCTGTTCATTGATCCTCAGGTCTGTTTTTTTTTTTTTTTGGTTTTTTTTTTTTATTTATTTGCCAGTACAATGCTGACTTATTTTGTCACAGTAGTTTTGTAGCATAATTCATAGTCAGGGATTTTGATGCCTCTGGCCTTGTTTTGTTGCCCAGGATTACTTTTGCTCTTCTAGGTCTCTTTGGTTCCAGATGAATTTTAGGAATGTTTTCTTTAGATCTGTAAGGTATACTAATGGTATTTTAATTGGAATTATATTGAATCTGTATGACAATTTGAGGAGTATGGCCATTTTCACAATGATGGTATTTCTTATCCAGAAACAAGGAACATCTTTTCATTTTCTGAAGTCTTCTTTGTTCTCTTTTTTCAAAGTACTGTAATTTTCACTGTATAGATTTTTTTTTCTTTTTTTGTATTTTATGGAAGGGTCTATAGGGTGTTCGGGTCTCACTACTAGATCAGACTCATAGTGATCTGCCTGTTTACAGCCTCCCAACAGCTGGGATTACAGGTGCGCACCACCATGCCCAGTCTCAATGGCCATCTCAGTGCACCCTGGGAGGGGGGCTGGCACAGCAGGTCCAGGGATTGAACCCCCAGGTCCTGCGCCTGTTTGCAGGCACTTTAATCTGGTTGATCCATTCACTATACAGATCTTTTACTTCCTTTGTTAGATTGATTCCTAAATTTCTTTCTTTCTTTCTTTCTTTCTTTCTTTCTTTCTTTCTTTCTTTCTTCCTCTCTTTTTTTGTAGAACCAGGGATTGAACTCAGGCCCTTGTGCTTGCCAGGGAAGCACTTATTTCACTGAGCCATCTCCCCGGCCCCTTAAGTATTTCATTGTTTTGGATGTTATTGTGAATAGTGTCATTTCCCTAATTTCTCTCTCAGTGTGTTTGTTGTTTGTGTACAGAAATGCTTATTGAATTTTTAGTGATGACTTTGTATCCAGTTATAATCCTGAATTTGGTTATTAAATCTAAAAGTCTTCTGGTGGAGTTTTGGGGGGTCTTCTATGTAGAGTATCATGTCATCTGCAAATAATGATAATTTCACTTCTTCCCTTCCGGTCAATTTTTTTTTTTTCCCAGAACCGGGGACTGCTGCACTTGCTAGGCAAGTGCTTATTCTACTGAGCTATCTTCCCGGCCCCTCCAATCAATTTTTGTGTCTTTTAAAACAGTTATACATCACATCCTTTCACTTATTTAAATCTACTTTAATAAATACTGTATCATTTTCGCAATCTTTT
>NW_004524621.1:6708978-6731376 GCF_000260255.1 Octodon degus | reverse complement strand
CACTCTTGAGATACAATTCACATGCCATAAGATTTGCTTATTTAAAAGTAAAAGTTAGGGATGGCCAGATAGCTCAGCGGATTAAAGCACCAGTTTAGGCAGATGCAGGGATTGGGGTTTGATCCCCAGCATGCCATGCCAGCCCCACCCCTGGGGCATGCTGAGACGGTGACTGAGACTGGGCATAGTGGCATGCACCTGTAATCCCAGGACTTGGGAGACTGAAAACAGGAGGACCACTATGAGTCCAATCTGTGTAGTGAGACCCAGTAGACCCTGTTCTAAATGCATTAAAAAAGTAAAAGTCAAATTTTACATATGCAATATAATCATGCAAACAGCACCATCAGAACTGCTTCATCACCTTCCCTGACATACACAAGAGAAAAAGCAAGCCCTCACCCCACACCAGCACCCAGCTGTTACAGGCAGATTCTTCTGTGTGTTCTGCATAGAATCTTGTTGTGCTGACTGGCATATGAAGTCTGCAGGAACTCACAGGGGAAAACAAAGTAACATATCCCCTGCTGCGAGGAGCAGCTATGGCTGCGTGGCCAGGAGCTGCCTGTCTGCAGCTACACTGCTACAAGAAGGTGCCCGCAGACTGCCAGGGTGGTGCAGCAGCAGAAGGGTGTTTCCCAGAGCAGACCAAGAGTTAGTCCAATGCAAACAGAATTAAGAGCTCAGCTAATTAACTGGAAGGTTGGTGTGATTCCAGCTCTGCTCCAGGCCTCCTTTGTGTGGGAATTCTGAGCATACCTCTCCCTTGCCCTATAGTGGGGTTGAGAGAGATGGTGGGGCCACAGTGGCCATGCCTGTCCCCTCAGTTAAGGAATCCAGAATGAGCATGAACCTGGGCTGGATCTCAGTTCCTCCCTTGGGGCACTAGTTCAGCTGTGTCTTTCTCAGGGGTCCTCAGAGAGCTGAGGGGCAGTCTCCAAACCTCCAGGTGCCCTGAGCAAAGACGAGGAAAAGCCTTTCTGTGCTGAGTACTTTTCTCCATTCAGGGTGAGGTACTGCTGAACCTAAAGAATCTCAGGAAAATTATTGTGTAAGAAACGTGCACCACATATCCAAGTTTGTGGTTTCAGGGATGTTAGAAGTGACGGGATCATAATGTGGGGGCTTTCATGTACATAGGATTGTATAAACACCACAGCACAATGTCAAGTCCACAAGTATAAGTGGACAAGCAACTCCCTCCAGCGAGGGGAAGAGTCCACCTGGCCCCTTCCTCTCCTGCCCTGCCCTGGGCAGCAGCTCTCACTGTTGTGGGTCCAGGAGAGGGGCTCACCACTTCCTCGGCTTCCAGGAGATGTCCAGTGCTTGAGTGAATCCACACTGTCCTGAGCCTGAGACGGCATGCACCTGAAACTCACACTCAGGAAGCATCTCGGCTCTGGGCTGGCCTCTGGACTTGGCACAGCCACCAAGAGAAAGAGGACACTGCTATGGATGCAGGTCCAGGCGTGAGCGGGAAGTTGGCTGCTAAGACGCTCCTTCCAGGCTGCTGTTCCTGATGAAAACTCAGCAGCAGACACTGCTGCCACTCGGAAGCTATGGTGAGGCCCCGTGGTGCCTTCCACCCCAGCCTGGTCAGGCGCTGAGGGCTTGTCCAAACCCACCCAGTACAGGCACAAAGTGGACCCCAGTGCAGGCAAAACCACCCATGCTGACTCCAAAATTGCCACACCATAGCACATGGGGACACTCCAGCAAAAATGACAGTCCAAGGAAACTCCATGCGTCATTGCAGACTTTCTGAAAACCTAAAATTATCTTAAAAGATAAGTCTACTGATTCCAAAAAATTAAAAAGAGACAAAAATAAAAAAGGATCCAAACCACAGCCCTCTTCTCTAAAGCTTTATATGACTTTCTTAATAACAGTATCAATCATTTTATTTATTTATGTATTTTTATTTATTTATTTATTTTTTTTGCGAAACCAAGGATTAGAACTAGGACCCTTGCACTTGCCAGGGAAGCACTTATTCCACTGAGCCATCTCCCCAGCCCCAGTATCAATCATTTTAAATGTCAAATTTGGAGATTTTCATATGAAGTTTTTGAAAGACTGGGTATTTGGTCATTTCATTACCTGGTGTTAGTAATTAAGCATTTTGTAAATGACTTAACATCTCTAACTGCTTCTTCTTTGACTTTCAAATAGGTGCTGGTAGAAATCAATGGTTTTATAATGCTATAAGGATTTGAATTGCTCCTGACCCTAACTGTTGGCACAGAAACTAAAATTGGGACTGGAGAAATGGCTCAGTAGGATAAGCGCTTGTCTGGCGCAAGGGCCTGAGTTCAAACCCCGTTTCTGCCAAAAAGAAAAAGAAAAAAGAAACTAAAATTGGATCTGTGGTTTCTATCTAGATGTCTGCTGAAGCCTTGTGTGCTCATAGGTGAAGCTGTGGTAGGGGTTTGGGTTGAGGTGTTCATGTGTGGGAAGGGACTCCTCCAGAGGAGTGGTAGCTGGCTGTGAGATTGGGAAGTGGAGCCTGGTCTGGGGAGGTGGACAGAGGGCGGTAGCCCGGATGGGTCCTCTCCCGCCCTCCTCCTCTGACCGCTGTCAGCTTCCTGCAGCTGTGCCATGAGCAGCTCTCCTCAGCCAGGCCACTCCGCTGTGCCACCCTGCCAGGCACCGGCCGTCTATAGACTGAACCTCCATAGACTGAGCTAAGATAAACCTCGGTCCTGAAGGTGTAGGTGTTGGTGCCGAGTCTCAGAGATGAGACAGTGACTGAGACGGTGCACATCTCCAGTGTCATTGTGCAAGTTGGGCTACATTCTGGCCTGTTCTCACTGTTTCCTGGCATCTTCGAGTGGCCTTTGTACTTTGCAAGTCTAGAACATTGAGAAATAAGTGCCTGAAGTCTCCAAATGATGGGTTATTAAAAAGAAATAGAAAACAAATTCCAGACAAATCCCCAAGATTTTGGCTTGTCTGACTCTTTTGTTCCTAGTTTTTGGTTTAAACATTGTTTTAAAATCACACTCCATGGGAGCTGGGGAGATGGCTCAGTGGAATAGTGCTTGTCTGGCAAGTGCAAGATCCTGAGTTCAATCCCTGTACCACCAAAAAACCCAAAAATCAATCACACTCCTGCTGACAGCTGTCCACAGCCATGGGCCTCACCGCTAGCCCAAGATGCTTGGAACATGGTGAAGAGAGTCTGGGCTTCCCAGTCCCCAGGGGCATCACTCACTTCTATCTGGAAGTTGCCCACGGTGGCTTTTGTGACCTGTGTCCCACAGTGTCTTCTGTGCAATGCTTAATTGAAAGAAGTGGTGTTTCAGGTAAGGACTGCTGCATGCTCTCTGCACATATGTAAAACATGTCCTGTGTGTAGCCATGCTGGAGATGGCATCTTCCTGTTCACGATAAAGTAGAGCAAAGTGGGCCTGAGGGAAAATAAGGCTATGAACTGCAAACCCAGGAACAATGAGTTTAAGGACTTTCCTATTTAAACAAAATGTGAGGGGAAAAATCACTTCATGTCCTAGGACCTACCTTCCACCCACTGAACAACACGCTTGCCATTTATAATGGCTGCTCCCCCACCTAAAAGCATGTATGCAGTAAGAGCAAAAATACAGTAAATGTTTAATATTTTAAAGTTTTATTACAGTAAAAGCTACTTCCATGAATCCCCTCATGGTCTTTCACTTCACCATGAACACACTCATCCCACTGTCCTTGCCACTTCCTGCAGCAGCTCTGGCTTCCTCTTTCCTAAGTGTCTTTAGCTGTGCTGTCCTGGCTATCTCCATATCCTGTATGGATTAAAAATGTTTCCCTTTCGTGATCATTTTTACTTTGGGAAAGGGCTGGAAGTTGCATGGTGACCGATCTGGAGAATCAGATGGATGAGGAGACAGCGTTGTGTTGGTAGGAGCTGCTTTTCCTCTGATGACACTTGTCAGCAGCATGCACCATATTTTTGATCATACTCATAAAGAAACTCAAGAAAGAGGACTCCAGAGCTGCTGAAGACAGTGGTAAGAATGACAGGATAAGTGTGTTTGAAGCAAGGGGGAGATTTTTGAGGGGAACTCATGGCAATGTGTAACATATTTTAAACTAACCATTCCCTATATATTTTGATTACCTCTTGTATATTTTCTTTTTTTAAAAATTTTATTTATTTGTGTGTGTGTGTGTGTGTGTGTGTGGCCAGCTCAGCCCACCAGGGGGCGGGGCTGGCTGGCATGTGGTGCTGGGGGATTGAACCGTGGTCCCTGTGCTTTGCTAAGCTTGTTCTAAGTAGGTGCTTTAAACCACTGAGCCATCTCACCAGCCCCACCTCTTGTATATTTTCATACCTAAAACATTTCATTCCCAAAATAGAAAAATGTGAAGTGGGCTTATCTAATAGAAACCACAGACTCTAGTCTGGACACATGTGCCTCAGTAGGGCTATTATTACAGTCCATGGCCAGGGACCCCCGAGGCCCCAGGCCTCCCTACTCAGCAGCTCACTGCCCCCCACAAAGGAGACCCTGGAATCCCACAGATGTTGCAATGGGAGCACCCTGGAGTGAAAGAAATACCAAGTCTGGATGGTCCCTCTATCTGAGGGTTTCCACAGGGACAGTCATATTGGCTTATAAAAGGGATGCAAAGTAATTTTTTTTTTTTTTTTTGGTGGTACTGGGGATTGAACTCAGGATCTTGCATTTGTGAAAGCTAGTGCTTATTCTACTGAGCTATCTCCCCAGCCCAGCATTTTTTTTTTATTTTTTTGGATGCAAAGCAATTTGTGTACTGCTAAAGAAATCTACTCAGAGGAGTCACAGAGACAGAGTAATGTGAAATCCTGTGGTATCCCTACTATGTCCCTGTGGCATTCCCTGTGGCACTGGTTCATCCTCCCTGTGTACAGCTAAAGACCCCGCAGACCTGTGATAATGCCCATCCAGATTGAGCATTGTTATAGAAATAATGATTCCATCTGGAGCTCCTGAATCTGGAGGAGGAGGTTGCCCCGGGTCACTGAAGCATCCCTGAGATTGGACTAAGCATCACAGGAAGTGCCGTAGCCCCTTCTAGCCTCACTGCCTGTACCCTGACTCCCCGTCCTTTCTCTAGTGTCTCTGAGAGGCCTGGCCCAGGCAATCTGGGAACATAGGACCAGGGCCTGGGAGCTGGCTCAGGCGATGGGGTGGGTACAGCTCAAGGGTCCAGCTGCCAGGTGCCATAGCCCAACATCAAGGAACACTGAAAATCAGTACCTAAAATAAAGGAAGGCTTTCACCTTCTAATGACCCTCAAAGCAAATGCTTTTCTTGTCAGATTAATGACTCACTACATTTAATGTGTCTACCAGAAATGTTGCTCCTTTAGGGAGATTTTTGCTATGAAGCTGCTTTTAAAACCAGTACAGGTTCTAATGGTGTTTGTAAATAGAATATCATGTCCGCATCTTGTACAGCAATTAATCGCTAGGATGAATGTATGCAATGTGTTAATTATTGAAACTGTCCTACCAATTTGGTTTGAAACTGTCTCATTGCTATTTATTTATCAATAAAATTATGGGGAAAAAAAAACAATACAGGGGCTGGGGAGATAGTTCAGCAGAATAAGCGCTTGCCTAGTCCTGAGTTCAATCAATCCTCGGTACTGCAAAAACAACAACAAAAACAGCCAGGGTGGTAGCACACCTGTGACTCCAACACTCCAGGAGGCTGAGGCAGGAGGATCCTAAATTTGAGCTCAGCCTGGAAAACTTAGCAGCTTAGTAATACCCTGTCCCAAAATAAAAATCAAAGAAGAGCTGGAGATGTAGCTGTGGGGAGGCCCTGGTTCCTGTTTGGAGAAAAACAAACAAACAAAAAAAGCCCTGCAGAGCTCTGAACTCCTTGTAGAAATCTGATGCTTTTGCAACAAATCATCACAGCCAGGAGGCCGGACAGGTTCCTCCTCTCATCTGGAGGCCTCAGCGCCCTGACTGGGGTCCCAAGGCCCAAGAGTTTCCCACCTATCCTGGCAATGCATTCCAAGGCCTCAACCTCACGGCTGCCTTTTTCCCACAGCTTGGGGGAGGGTAGCTGCTTTGACACCCCTCAGGCCAGAAGCCTGGCTTTCCTCCTGTCTGTGTGTAGACACCAGCAAAATGCATCTGTATGTGTGCACTGCAGTCTTCTGAGCCTCGTAATGCTGAAGTGGGTAAGCTGGGGGGCACCCAGTGTCTGGAAACTGTGGAGATGTTCAGACCTGAGGGTGATGGGGGCCCTGAGGTTTCCACTGTGTTGTGGAAAAGGCAGATCCCCGAAGGTCAGGAAAGGGATGGAAGAATGGCCAAGGGCTGGCACAGGACAGGCTGGTCCCTGGGGTGGGGCTATAGGAGAGGTGATAGTACAGGAGAGTTGTGTCTGCCCTGCTCCCCTCTGAGATCCTGTGGCCAGCACCTGCTGTGCCGGGGGGCCTGGGTGGATGGAGGCTGGCCTTGTCCCACAGTCAACAGTGAGACTCACCTTTTTGTTGGTGGGTGTCAGGGAGCACTGGCCCCTTCCCTGAGTCAGGGGATCCCACCCACACAGGTCTGGGTCCCACTCCTATTTCCCAGCTGTTGCTCCACCAGGGTTTCCTCCTTCAAGAGCCCAGGCCCTGCTCCTGTGGGGACAACAGTGCCCATGCAGCAGGGCATAGTCCCCCCTGTACTCTCAATTTCCTATCAACTCTTCTGCTGGGATCTAGACAGGAATCTGGGTCACAGACGAAGGCAAGATCATGGAGCCCAGGACCATCGCCTGGGAGTGACAAGAATGTGAAAAGTCAGCACAGGTGGCACTTCTCAGGCCCTTTCTTCCATCTCCAACCACACCATACCTCTGGTGGCCACAGGGCACAGGCACAGGCACACACACACACACACACACACACACACATACACACACACACACACACACTGAAGTTTGATGCCATTTTCAGTTCAGTTTTTGCTAACAGGCAGCCTAGTTTTACAAACAAACCCATAGTAGCCGCTCAAAGGCAGTGCAGGATGTCTGGTCCCGGTGTGACCTCCACAGGCAGAAGGGTCATTCTGCCAGTTTCTCCTTTGTCACTGGAGTTGGTTTGCATGGCTCTCTGGAGCTGCCTTTCCCAGCTCTCCATGCACTCTGTTCCATCTCACCGAAGAGCCACTTTTCCCAGGCTGCAGGGCCCAGAGCTACCCAATGCCTGTGTCTGCCTGTGCTACTGACCCCACCAGGGGCTTCATCCCCACCAGCCACTGGAGGCACAGCCCCCAGGGTGGGGGAAGGGTCTCACTCCCCCACAGACCACCTGTTTGGACTAGAGAGAGATCCCCCCCTTGCAGAAGAACTTAAGGGGAAAACTCCCAAAAATCACCTAAGGAGATGAGCAGTATTTTGGTGCAGCATTTTTCAAAACTGAGTGCTCTAAACTTATCTACAATTAAAAATATATAGACGTATTTTTCTTTCCAAAAGAACTCTCCCTTTACAACACATTTTCCTAAGCCTGGAGCTGGGGCTGGCTTGTAGTGGCTGCTTTGCTTCTGAGTGTGGCCATGGCCATGGCGTGGATGATGGCTGTGGTGACCAGAGAGTTAAAGTCTCAGTGACACAGTTTCTCCAGACACACATACTACTGCCTAGCATCACTGGGCAGTCACAGGGCCCTGCACCAAGGCAGACTAAACAGCGCCAATTAAAAATAAGCATAAAACCATTCATTCCTCTCAATGGGTTGGGCTGACCTCTGCAGAGCAGCGTCCAGTGTCCTGGCCTCCTTATCTGGGTCTCAGAGCTGGGTGCAGCCCAGACTAGAGGCCTCAACAGCTCGAGATGCTGCACACAGCAAGGTGTCATGGAGTGAACAAAAAACGGGCACCCAGGGAGCATTCCTGAGATGCCTCAGCCTTCAGACCCTCTCCAGTCCTGTGCTGGTGAAGCCCTGCTCCCCGATGGCCTAGCCAGTTCCTCGGCAACGAGCCACCCTCCCTCTGCCGTGATCTCTGATCTGAATCGACTCCTAGCTGTGCTGCATTCCTGGGCTGCTGGTAATTCCGTGACCACTGTGTCACGGGTCCACGCGCTCTGTCTGACAGGGTTTATGCACCAGGGCAGGGCCTCTCATGAGGCCCCCATTTCCCACTGCCAGAGCCTGCTCCTCCCCGGTAGATCCCCTGCCTGGAGGGCAAACCCAGAACCCTTGACAAGAGATCCTTAAGAGATCACCATGGCTGGGAGAGGACCCAAGGGCACATTGGGTAGAGGATAAGTGGCTTAAAAGAAGGAAAATGGTTACCATGCAGGTGCCTGACTCCCTCCACCCTGGAGGGTAGGGAAGGTCCCAGGTAAGCCCAGGGGAGGAGGGCCGGGCAACCTCAGAACCTGGCATAGCACCAAGCCCGTGGCCAACAGGTCCACCTTGAATGGTGGCCACATGAGGCAGTGGCTCAGTGCCATCCCAGCCACTGAGGCTGTAGGTTCAGGGTCTCTTAGACACAGGCAGGGGTCCCCCGAAGGCAGAAACCCATCTGCTGACGTCCCCAGGCCTGGACACCACCCCTCCAGTCAAACAGGATGGAGCTTTGAGACGCCCACATCTCCCTGCTTAATGATTTCCTCAGGAAACATCCCAACTGGGCTGAGAACTGAGGTCACTGTGATCCCCTTGGCTGCCCAGAGACATGTGAAACTCGTCAGCTGGAGGCATTCTTGTGGGTCCAATCCCAGGATCCCCCATTATTGGAAACCAATGTGGTTGCAGTATCTCCCTGGGCCTCTGCCTGCAGTCAACACTGTAAACCAGGGTCAGCGTCCTGTTAGGGCAGAGCTTACCTGACCCCTTAGGATTTGGGGGAGTGGAGAAGTCAGGTAGACCCTGAGCCCACCATAGCCTGGCATTGGGAAAGACACCTGAGAGCCTTGGGAAGAGCTGGCAGTAATACCGGCCACTGCTGGAGCCCAGGGCGGGCCTGTGGCCAGGGCAGTGGGGAGGAGCCTAGTACGGCTGCTCTTTAACCCAGGTCCCAGCAGAATGCACCCTGCAGACCAGGCTGGGAGAGCTGGAATCCCACACATGGCAGGGACAGGAGCCAAAATCATGGAAATGCTGAGGATGGCACTGAGGTCACCTTGGCATCCACAGGCTGCACATCTGCATGGCTCCCAACAGTGGACAGAGGGAGGGGCTATCATGGGCTGAGTGAGTCCCGGAAACCACCTAGGGAAGTCCTGACCTCAGAGGTCTGGGCTGCATTTGGAGATGGGGTCTGTGGAGAGGTGATTAAGGGCAGGACTTTTCCACTCTTGTTGTAAGAGGAGACATGGGAAGCAGGCATGGTGTGGTAATGCACCTGTGACTCGGGATTCCAGGAGGCTGAGGCAGGAGGACAGCATGTTTGAGCCCCATGTGGGCAGCTCAGTGATTCAGGCCAGTCCCAATATAGGCCAGAGATGAGGCTTAGCAGACAGGACCCTGGCTCAATCCCAGTACAAAGAGAAAGAAGGAAGGTGCAGAGGAGAAGGTGAAAAGGGAGAGAATGAGGGGGCTAGGAGAGGAGGCAGCAGACAAGGAGCTTGGCCTCGCTTGGAACCAGGAAGAAGAGGCCACCCGCCTGCCAAGGCTACCCCAAGGACCCACACTACAAGGCCATAGTCCCAAACCTCCTGATGTCAGTCTGCGAACACTGCAATGCTGCCCAGTATCCCATGCAGACCACATGGGATCATCAGGGGCTGCACAGAGCTGGGTCATCCAAGGCTGGGCTGGGGCAGGCCTGGAGGTGACAGCAACACATACTTGCCCGCACACAAGCCCACGCACACACGTATGCATGCACATGCACATGGGCAGGTCACACACTGGCTTTGTCACCCCAGTAGCTGCATTAGTCATCATGGAAAATTGGACACGACTGAGTGGTCCATAGTTGATGGTCCCAACAGCCATGGCTGTGTGCCCCATTAGCTACATAGCAGCAGACCAGGTCTGGGTGCAACATGCATGGTTGGGGGGAGCCTGGAGGATTCCAGGGACCCAGAATTCTGGAAAGGACAGAGTGACAGTGGAAAGGACAGATCATGGGTGCCAGAGGCTGGGGGCAGAGAAGGGGACACCAAGGGCAGCTTGGGGCCACAGCTGCACTGGACCTGGCTGTAGTTTAAATCTGCAGTGTCAGTGCCACAGAACATGCACTGAAAGGAAGATGATCACGCTGCTCACAGGGTAGAGAGATGATAATCCAAGGGCAGAAACCAGAGAATGAAATACCACAAGGAATTATGCATCCCTGCAGATGTCACTAGCTACTAAATAAATGAGGAAGGAACCAGAGATAAAGGACTTGAGTTCTTTCCTGGTAGAAGTGCAGGTTCAGGGAGGCAGGAAATCAGAGCCCAGACACCAACAGCAGGAGCTACTGCCCCTTAGTGTCCCCAGGTGCTGAGCTCTCTTGGATTTTGCAACTGTGCAACACTGGACCCTGGAGCAGGAAGCGCTCAGTGGAAGCCCGAACCTCCTAGTCAGTGGTGCCTGCGTGGCAAAATACTGGGCATAATTTCCTGGTTTTGACAAATAAGTTGTGGTTATGTAGGAGAGCCTGGGCACTCAGGCATCACTGAGGCCTGTAACTTTCCTGCAAGGCTAAAATTATTTCCAACACCACGTGCCTGGGGAGATGGTCTCTCCCTTGGGAGGAACCGCCTTCCATCGGGCAGTCACGCAAAGGGGAAGCCACCCTCCTCTGGGGATAGCCTCTTTCCTCTGTGCGATTTAAAATGACTCCAGGAGGATTTCATGAGAGCAGGAAGCCATAATTTGCCAACTGTACCGGAAAATACTTCCTATTCTTGCTTTACAACAGACAGGATTGTTCTGTAACTGCAGGAAAGACCTGAGCTCTGAGGCCAGGGTGTCCCCCTCCCAGGTATCAGAACAACTACCCAACCCTCTCTGGCCCTGAAGGCCTGCATGGTAGGTGAGATGCCATCTCAAGGTTTGCACCCCCAAGCCCAGCACACCATATGCAGGCCATGGTTGTCAGGCAGTGCCGGGGAGCATCTGCTGCAGGGAGCCTGGCCAGGATGCCATAGCCTAGAAGTCAGTTGGCAGTGCAGGGTGGGCATGTAGTATGGACCAGGGCTCAAACCCAGGGCTTGAACCCAGGGCCCTCAAGTGGGCAGGGAAGCGCTGCTATGAAGACACAGTGCGGAGTCAGCAGCGTCATCACCTTCTCACAGACAGCATGAGTCCAGGCATGGTCCCTACATTGGAATGCTAAGACTGCCCCAGCCACTGAGCCACCATCTTGTGGGCCCAGGGTTTCCTATCTGGGGACAACTCAGCAGAGCCCATTTTCCTCAGAGCCTCCTTCCACTGCCTCCTCCACCATCACATGCCTGGCCATGCATCCAGGGCCCACACACTAGATACCCTTCCCCTCGCTGGCTTGTCCACAGCACCTGGTTGGCCTGGCCTATCCAGGTATCCTATCAACCCCCACCTGGACTCCACCATCCCTGGGCATTGGGATCCTCTGAAGAACCCATTGAGGAGAGGTCTTCAGTCTCCAGGTCCCCCACCCGGACAGGGCCTATTCTTCTCTTCCCAAACTCCCCCAGCTCTGCCTCACTGCCCCCCACAATCCTCCTGCATGCCCCAAGACATTTGCACTCACTGCTTCCTCTCTGCACCGGGACCCCCAGGCCTTACCTGGTCCAATAATGTTGTACTCTCCCCTGCTCCTGGCAGTGCCTGTGCACCATCACTGGTAACAGGCTGTGTGGGGCCTCAGTCTACAGCTCCCCCAACAGCCAGGCTTCCTAGAAGAGGTGACATAGGAACCAGCCACATAGGCCAAGCCCAGAGGCAACAGGGCAGCCTGTGAACCAGTGTGGGGGGGGGACATGTGTATGCTGTGGGACACCTCTGTTGTCACCCACAGCCCAGGGAATGGTGGGAATACAAGGGGTTCAGATGCATCAGGAAGAGCCAGCATGGAGCAAGGGACCCTGTCATAGGTTGGGGAGCCCCATCATGGTGGACAAGAAAGCAGGGAGCCCCATCCACACACCATCAGCCAGGCTTGGGATCCTGGCCCTGAATGCCATTGTCCCCTCCCTGGAGCAAGGGCATGGCTGACACGCCCTCTGTCAGCAACATCATCACAAGCCCAGCTTACAGAATGAGAAAACCCTGACAGCCAGGAGAGAGGCTGCGTGGAGGCCTGGAAGTGCCTGGGCAGCTGTGGGCCTTGATTATTTTATTTTATTATTATTTTTTCTTAACTGTTCTTGCAGAAGGTTCTCCCGTGCTTGAGCTTCTCTGTGTCATCCTGAGTTCCAAAGGCTCTGCCTAGCCCAGGCCTGGTTACTTGAGGGCTGTGATGGCCTGTCCCTTGCTGTCTGCAGGGGCAAGGCAGGCAAGATGGGTCTGGCTGTAGCCTGGGAGACACGACTATGACCCAGCCAGACAGCCATGGGGCACAGCCAAGGGTCATCCTTCCGGCCGGCTGAGAACAAAGGCCCTGTGTGCAACTCTGGCCTGCCCAGGAGCACAGAGCCCCTTTCATTGCCAGCAGTCCCTCTTGGGGCCACCAGGGCCTCGGGGCTGGGTGATGCTGATGGGGCTGATGAAGGGAGTGACTCAAAGTGGCTGGCTAGCCCCTGAGGCCTGGCATCTGGGCTTCAGCTCTGCCTTGCTAATCTTAGCTCTGCCTCAGACAGGGCCCGCTTGGAGCATAGGCAATGCATGTCAGAGCCCCATTGGGGGCCAGGCCCCTGACAACTGGGTACAGAGGCCTCTCCCAGGCAGCACCAGCTCCAGGAGGCCATGGGGCAGCCAGCACAGGGCCAGGAGGCCTGGAGGTATAACTCAGCCATTGCCCCAGAGGGCAGAGTAGGGGCTACAGCATGACTCATGGGGACCATGACCCACATGGACCTCCCACAAAGTCAGTGCCCTACCGGGTGCCAAGCGAAGTATCTGTTCCTTGATGTGAGTGCCAGTAAGTGTGCAGGACTGTGCAGGCTTCAGGCACTGGGCCCGCGGTGCACTCCCATCTCTGTCCTTTGGCTAGCAATGTCCCTGCAGAGCAAGAGACAGGACTTGGGCTGGAGCAGCCCAGGGAAGCCAAGTGAGAGCTCCAGGGAGAAGCTTGGGGCCAGCACCCTAGAGCCCCTGACAGGTTGGATTCCACAGTGAGCGGCTCCACAGCCCGTGTCCACCCACTGCGGGCACACCTGCTCCCTGGCATGGCTGCTCTGGTCCCATCCCAGCCTGATGCAGTTCCTCTGGGAGGCAGAAGGCTCCGTCTTTGCCCAGATAGCAAAGACACATGGCATCCTGGGTAGAGAGCCAGCCACCAACCATGATGAGGCTGAGGCTCTAGCTTCATCAACCCTGCCAATATCAGGCCTGAGACAGGCAGAAGCATCCAGTACCATCCCTACCGCTTGGACCATTGCGGCAACAGTCCCACGTGAATCTGAGTAGTCCAAAGGCCAGGTGGTACTGGGCTTGGGTAGTACTGCACAGCAGAGACTGGCAGCGGTGGGGGATGGAGATCCTACTCATCTACCTGCATTAAGCCCCCTGTTGCCCAGTCCTGAGAAAGACTACAGATGCTTCAGAGGGGCAGGAGAGAGGGGCTGAGACTGGCAGCCTCTGAGTGAAGGCCTCCAGGGAATACAGTGAGAACAACTAAGAAATGAGAGGGGCTCTCTCCTCCCAAGGGGCCCTGGGCTCAGCCAGCTGCACCAGGACCTCAGGGAATGGGGAGGGTCCATATGGTCCCAAGGGTCCTCCCTGATGACATCTTGTCCATAGACAGAGGTGACATCTGTCCTGGTCAGCCACATGACTAGCTGCCCACTACTGCCTCTGCGTGGCCACAGTCCAGTCCCTGCTGAATCCAAATCCACAACAGCCTCTGCCACCTGAGGTCATAGCTGCACTTGCCTGCCGCCACCACGGGCCCAGCCAGCAAAGACACATGGCATCCTGGGTAGACAGTCAGCCACCAAACATGATGAGGCTGAGGCACTGGCTTCATCAATCCTGCCAATATCAGGCCTGAGACAGGCAGAAGCAGCCGCTTGGACCACTGAGGCAACAGTCCCACGTGAATCTGAGTAGTCCAAAGGCCAGGAGGGCAAGCCATTGCCCAGGGTTGGAACCCAGACAGCTGGATCTGGAGTGGGTTTCCCAAGCAGCATGTTTGCACCACAGGAGACCCAGGCCATGGCGCTTACTACTAGGGCATGCAGCCCACCCACTCCAGGGAGGGTCCTAGCGGCTCTGAAGGCCTGGATGCACAGAGAGCAGGGGAGAGGCCTCAGACTGCCCATCATCGTGCTCCCATGAAGCAGCAGACAGGGAGCAATGCTCTGTGCTAGAGAGGAAGAGGTCTCACTGTGAACCCTGGACTGTGGGAGGAGGCGGATCTGAAGGGGTGGGCCTGAGTGAGAGGGAGGAAGCAGCTGAGAACAGGGCTGAAGCGGTGCAGGAGGGAGCTATGGAGGTTCTAGAGGGGGAGCATTCCCACAGGGGGCCTCAGGGGAGGTGGCTGGATGTTGAGGGAGAAGCAGGGGACACAGGGGTGGCCTGGCAGCAGGACAGCAGTCAGGGCCCAGGAGGTCTGTGAAGCCCCTGGGTGTACCATGGGGAGCATGTCTCGGAGGACAGGAAATGAACTTAGGCAGATTCTCCACCCAGCCACTCTGCCTAGAAGGTGGCCTTGCTGTCCCTAGGATGTGCAGGTGTCCAGTGCTCTGAGCAGCCCACCAGGCACCACGAGGAGGGAGTAGCAGGCACCCACATGAGACTCCCGGGGAGGTGGCTGGTGAGAAGGGGAGGGGGACATCCAGCCTGCAAGGTGTCCAACACGGTAGGTGTGATGGGGCCCCTGTCCCTGACAGTGTGGTGACACATAGACGGCGTGTAAAAGGCGCCCCTGGGAAAGTGCAAGCCTTCACACACACAGAGAGATGTTTAAAACCAACTAAAGCATGCCTCAGGATAGAGTCAGTGGCAGAATATCACAACAACCTCATCAGCCACGGGGACATGGCCAAAGATGCAACTCACCATTGAAACAAAGACAGCAGATGGCAACCCTGCAGGCAGGCCAGGCCAGGCACACAGAAGGCCAGGTTGGGACCCAGGGGCAGGAGGGGCAGGAGGAATCCAGGGACAACCTCACAGGGATCAGGCAGAGAGATTCGGCTTCCAGGAACCCTCATCCCAGGAGCTGGCTGCCACCTCACCAGCCCTTGACTGGTCTGGGATGGTGTGGGCTCATTTGGGCTGGCCAAGGTCCCAGCATGTTCCTGTGGCCAGGGCACCAGTCACAAAGCTGATCCATGCACAGAACTGTGGCGCTCAAAAAGAGCCCTGTAGGCTCAGACCACACCGGGGCCCAGCTGACTGAAGCCTGGGTTGCTGGTCCTGTACCAGCTGTGCTGGTGATGTCAGTGCCCTTTGACAGAAGCATGGAAGTAGCTGCTGGCTACATGTCTGGGTAGCACCAGGAGCATTTGGGCCACAGACAGCAGGAGGAAGTGGCTGGCCAGCTCGAGTGTGGAACAACTTTCCAAAAGCTATATTCTAGAGCTACCACAAACGCATGTGTTGTTTGGACCTGACCCAGGTGTTGGCATCAGAACATCTAAAAATAAGCTGTGATGCTGGCTCCCGCATCAAGATGCCTGCCATGACTCGCAGTAGAAGCCAGGGGTACCCAAACAAGCTGGGCTCTGAGCCCTTCCTACTCTCTTCCCATACCCACACCCTGCCCAAAGCATCAGCATCTGGGGAGGCATTCCAGAAGCTAGGGACACAACCCTCAGGGAATAAGCTACAAGTGGCAGAGGACAGGCAGGACTCCATGCTCCAGGGCATCAAGGCTGGACAGAGCCTTATAAGGCTCCTGGGCCACACTAGAACCAAGAATAGCCCAGCCTTCCCTTGACTGGCTGGCACCAGACAGCCAGAACCACTGGTCAGGCCCATGCTGGCCGCTTCCTTCCTGCTGCCCCACAGCTTTCCAAGCTGGGGGTGGGGCTGGGGATACCATGGCCTGCTGTGTGGCATTTGCACACATGTTCACTGTGTGCACACTCACACATACACACAAGTGTCCATGAGCCGTCCCTATCCCAACACGCGCTAGCTCTTGCCCCAGGCTCTTTGGGGCCTTTTGTGCCTGAGGAAGGACTGAGCCAGGGAGAAACCAATGACAGCCCTGCTTTCCAGAAAGTCACCCCTGCCCTCAGTGTCGCAGGGTCACAGGACACCTGCCACCTCCCATTCTAACAGCATGGGACAGAGGGTACTGACCCCACCTCCATGTGAGGTCTGGTGGCTCAACCCAGGAGAGCCACCAGGGTGGGCAGCCTACAGAGCCCAGAGCCCACGCCTGATGGGAGGAGGGGCGCAGGGGCTGCAGGTCCTGGCCTCACCTCTGCCAAGGACAGCAGGCACCCACCAGGCAATGACCAGAATAGGAAAGGCACTTCCATTGGTCCCCAAGGGTCCTGAGTGTCGGAAGACAAGCCCCAGCCCAGCCACTATGCCCACGGCGCTCACCAGGCTCAGCTTGGCAGGTGCAGGTGCAGTGCAGGGTGTGAAGCCCCAGAGGACACACCCTCAGCAGCCTTGCTGAGTTCACTGACCATCCTCCCTGGCACACCTGCCACTTGTGTGTCTTTTCTACATAGGGTCTGCCCAGGCCTGGTCCTGTTGAACTCCTATGGTTGAGTTCTGCAATTCTTTGTATGTTCCAAACAATGTATGGTGGATTGACCGGTGGCCAACTTGTAACACCCAGGTGAACTGAGTCAGCACAGTTCTGGGTGTGAAAGGGCCCCTGAGGACTGTTGCCAATACAGGACAGGAGAACTGGAGGGGAAGACAATGGCTGTTGATTCTCCTGGAGAAGCTTGGTTTTCTTGATATGAACTCAGTGGTTCTCATCATTGCAGAAGCTCAGGTCCTCGCTGCTGCTGAGGATGGCTTCAGGCCTGTTTGGGGGAGCTCTGATCCTTACTTTGAGTGTGGGCTCCAGTGCAGATCCCTCAGCCTGCTGGCACCTTCATTCTGCTGGCAGGACTTTCTAGCTTCCACCGCTGTCCTTTGGGCCTTGCCAGTGCAGATCCTTGATACAGACTTGTAAGAGACATTGCTGTGGGCTCTAGGTCTTCAGCTGGACTCGAGTGGGACATTGCTATGGGATCCAGGACTTCAACTGGATTACTCAGGTCTCTAGAGTGTGGACAGATCTGCTGCACTCCTCTGCACTGGACTGTCTGGGTGAATATTATAAAATAACCCTATAAATTATGTGTCCTGTATTAAATCTATTCCCCAGTAAACCTTGACTACAACAGTGTCAACTCTTTTATCAGGCACGTCTTTCACAAACATTTCCTCCCAGTCTGTCTCCTCTTTCTACTGCCCTCATCTTTCCTAGGGCAGTTTTTGGTTTCAGTGATGTGCAGCTGATCCTGGACAATGCATCACATCTAAAAAGTTGTCCCCAAGACTGTGGTCACCTAGGTCTTCCCTGTGTTCTCTTCTAGGGATTTCACAGTTTTGCATATCCCATGAAGGTCTATGACTGCTCTGAGTTCATTCCAGAAAGGCCATCGGGTCTGGGTAGCTTTTGAGTTTTGCATGTGGTTCTCCAGGTGTCCAGGCATCCAGCAGGTTTGTTGATGGTAGCTATTCTACCAGATTCAGCAGGTTGGATGAAGCCACCTGCATTGGCAATGGTGACTATCCTTACCCCTAGAGACTCAGAAAAGATGCCTTGCAGTTTCCTGGGCAGCTGAGCCCTGGCCAAGGGCACTCATGAAAGGAGCCCTTACAGGGTCTATTCCCAGCTCTGGGTTCTGAGGTCCTGCAGTGCCAGTGAGACAGTCAGAGCTGACTAGGCAGCCATGGTCCTCCGCCCTCTCCCTCTTCAGGACTGGACTTTGGAGTCACTTCCACAACTGTCCTGCTTTTCCCTCATGTGCTTCCTGGTGAAGATGACACCAGCCTGAGTTTCAGCCTGCAGAAGCACAGCCATCCTGATCTAGAGTGCTCTGGTGCCAAGGTCCTCCCTAGACTACTATGCTGTGATCATCCCCCCCCCCAACAGCTATGCAGGGGACATTGGATGCCAGCCCTGTGGGAGGGAGCAGTGCTCAGTGGCAGGAGTGACCCTATTCTGGATGGGGTCAGAGTACCTGAGGCAGGGTCTGAATGTGAGTCCCACGTCACTCCCAGGAGTGTGTGGCAGGGCTTCCAACAGGGCCTGGACACTGACGACTGAGCCCAGGGAGAGTGTTCAGATGGCCACATGGACAAGGAACAGTGAGCTTCTAAATGGTGGGCGAGGGTGGGGACTGGAGACTCCAGGGACCTGCCACTTGCTGTCCAGGGTTGGGGGATGTCAGCCTGCTCACAGGCAGAAGCAGGACCCCAGCGTAGGCCTACCAGCCCCGAGTCCAACCCTTAAGTGGAGCACTCCAGAACTGTATGCCGCAGGCCCCAGAGCTGACCTGGCTCTGTGGCGGCTGATAGACATCCATTTATTTTGGCAGGAAAGGCTTACAGGAAATGAGAAGTGGGTAAGATTATTTAGTCTTCCATCTTTCACTGACTCTGGGAAGGGCTGAAGTGCCCAGCTGTGAACTGGGTCTACTGGGGCCACCAAATGGGAGCCTTGCTGGACTCTGAGGATTTGTTTCCCTGCTCAGGGCCAACAGGCTCGCTTCATCCTGGAGGACAGCACCCATGTGTCAGAGGACTAGCTGGTGTCTATTGTCCTGAAGCCAGCTGAACACATGTTACCCCACCTGCCCATCTGTCTCGAGCACTCTGTTCATACTGTCACTTGGCCTGGAGTATGAAGGGCTCCACCCAAGGCTAGCAAGACCTTCTCCTCAAGGCCTGGGTCCCACCAGACACCCTGGCTGAGCTTGACATCACACTCCATGGCTGACACCCACAAGTATGGTGTTGCAATACCTAATGTTTATAAGGCCGCTCTCCACAGGCCTAGCATGCTGTAAACATTCAGGGCCGGCTCTGGGCTGCGTCATTGCGGTTTAGGGGGACAGTTCCAACCACGAGTTCCCAGCCCTGCCTCGGCGCCCTTGTCCTGCATCCCGTGCCTGTGGGAAGTGGCTAGGGTCACCCCTTCCTGCTGAGAGCTCCAGAGGGAGGCCCTGGGGTCTCACCCTTATGAGCCCTGGACGGCATGGCAATGGCAGCTGTGCGGAGCTGGACCCAGTGCATGGAGGTGCATGTGCACACCTGTGTGTGTGAGCGTGCATAATGCCTCAGGCAGGCTGTACACTCACCATCTGGACAGCACTGCAGCTTCTGTGTGCTTCCACACAAATGCTTCTAGTGTATGTGTGTATGCATGTATGTTATGCTATGTGTGTGCACGTGAGCTGGTGGTTGTCTCACATGCACACATGTGTCCATGTGTCATCACTTTCACGACTCCCTCCAGCTCCTGTCCCAGGATCCTTTTATGTCCTTGGTGCCTGAGGAGGGGCTGGCCTAGAAAGGAGTCAGTGACAACCCTGTTGTCCAGAGAGTCACCCCTGTCTTTAGTGTCCCAAGGTCTGCTGGACACCTGCCACCTCCCATCCTAACAATGTGGGACAGAGGATTCTGGTGCCTGTACTATGCCTGTACACATCTGTGTGTGCCATGCACCCTGCCTATCTTTTTTCCATCCTTCCTGTCCACAGTTCTCCAGCCTGCCTGTCTGGCACGAGGATAGTGAAAGCCAAGATTTTGGATGACATGGGCCTATCTTGGTGTCTTGGTTACTTTTCTCATTGCTGGGACAAAATGCCCGATAAAAATACCCAATGTCCAAAGTTAAAGACAGAAAGGTTTATTTAGCTCACAGTTGGTAGAAATTTCAATCCATAATTGACTGGCTCCAAGGCAGGGTGGCTTGGCAGAGTACAGTTTATGGTGCTCACAAGGCAGGAAACGCATCGAGGGGGAGACAAGGCACTTTCTGTCCCTTATATTATATGCAGGCCACCCGGCCTAGGTGGGCGTAGCACTCATACTTTTAATTCTAGCCAGACTATGCCAAACCAACCAGTAGACTGGAGTTACTAATCACACACCCTTAATTCCAGCATCACACACACTAGAATCAGCCACCTCTGAAAGAGTCATATGACAGCATGAGGCTTTGGGGAATATGTAGACACAAATCATAATACTTGGTCATTGGTGTGAACCCTGAGCAGGGAGCCAGGCTGGGGGTCCCTGTGCCAGATGCCTCATCCTAAGTGAATGGCAAATGCCAGACCCAGCCAAAGGACAGGGTTCCCAGGCTTAATCATGTCGCAGAGAGGTGGAGGGTGGGGGCAGGGCACATGACAGGGAACAAGGGCCCTTTGTGCCTTGGCTGATCGCCCTGCTGTCCAAGCCAGAGCTACCCCCAAGCTGTCATAGACCCGTGGGGAGGCAGACTCTGGCTGTACGGGATGCCACCCCCATCCTTGCTGGGCCTGGGCAGTTTCAGGATGGCTGTGGGGAGGCAGAGATCATGCAGGGAACTTGTGGAAGGTGCACAGTACAGGAGAAAGCAGAGGAAGCAGGCTCCTCAGATTGAGCCTCTGCCTCCCCTTTGGTTGGGCTGTGCTCCTGAGAGACACTGTCAGGTCACCATGCTCCTAAATAGTGCATTTGTGATGACTGGGCAGACTCTCAGAACAGTCAGAAAGCAGGTCACATAAACGAATGCCCAGACCCTGCCCCAGTGGGACCACCCTGGCCAGCACCCTGCAGCCCGCACAGTCTTTGGCCTTCCCACTACCTGACTAGCATGTCCAGCTCCAGGGTGGTGGAGGGGAGTGCCTGTTCCCAGGAAGCACCTGCTTGCATGTCAGAGAAAGCCATGCCTGACCTGAAGCAACCTCACTGACACAGGCTGGAAGGGCCATGGGGCCAGGGCTCCCTGGAGACAGAAGGCACTTGGAGGACCCAGTTGGACCTGGAGCAGATTCAAACAGGTGTGGAGAGAAAACAGGCAAATGTTCTGGGGCCCTAGAGAATAGGCTTCTCCCTGTTGGACTTGAGGGTACAGTGGAAGAGAGGGAGCTGTAGTGAATCCTCAGGCTTTGGGTTGGCTTTGGAGGTGTTGTGGGACCCCTGGACCTCACACACACAGAATCCACAGGTGGGAAATGCCTGGATGCGGTGAGGGAGTGAACACATGGGCTTTGTTTTTGTTTTTGTTTTTTTTAAACATTTATTTATTTATTTATTGTGTGTGTGGCCAGCTCAGCCCACCAGGGGGCGGGAGTGGCTGGCATGTGGTGCTGGGGGATTGAACCGCGGTCCCTGTGCTTTGCCAAGCTTGTTCCAAGTAGGTGCTTTAGACCACTGAGCCATCTCACCAGCCCCCAACACATGGGCTTTGGTAGCTCTGAATCCCTGCAGGAGGCACCAGGCTGTGGACCTTGGTTTCTGGATGCCACTGACCCAGTGGGGACTAGAGCTCTTTGGAGACATAGCTGATGCCAGGGGCAAGGCCACAAAAGCAGGAGGTGAGCACCATGCCTGTATGGTGAAGAAGGAAGCCGGGACTCATGGAGGACATGAGAGCTGGGTGCCAAAGAGACAGGGACCTCCCACAGGACAGATCTGAGCATCAAAATAAAGGGGGACAGTCACACATAGAGTCCTCCATGCACTGTGACACCCACAAGTCCCAGTGGATGAGAGGAAGTCTAACTACAAAGCGAGGAAGAGGTAGTTAGTTGTCCCTCATGATGGACATTCAGCCCAGGGCACTATGGATTGGAGTCACCCTGGGGTCAGTGCAAGCACAGTGGATCCAGACAGGAAAAGTAGGTAATGCTGAACATGTGGTGAAGGTGGCAGAGATGAGGGATTGCATCACCTCCACGTGTCCTTCATCAGATGTCTATGTGTGGAGAAGAAGGAATGTCCCAGATTGTGCCCAAAGGCGGACATAGTAACCAACAACCAAGAAACACCCAGCCTAATTGCCAAACACACCAACCAAGGTGCATCACTCCAACACCAACCAGGTCCTCAGAGTCCAAGAAAGACCGAGGGGCCAGGCATGGTGGCACATGCCTGTAAACCCAGCACTCAGGAGGCTGAGACAGGAGGATCACTGCAAGTTTAAGACCAGCCTGAGCTACAAAGAAAGTTCAAGGCCAGCCTAAACTGTATAGTGAGGGGCTGGGAAGATGGCTCAGTAGAATAAGCGCTTCCCAGGCAAGTGGCCTGAGTGCAAACCCCGGTTCCAGAGAGAGAAAGAGAGAAAGAGAGAAAGAGAGAAAGAGAGAGAGAGAGAGAGAGAGAGAGAGAGAGAGAGAGAGAGAGAGAGAGAGAGAGAGAGAGAGAGAAATTCTTTTT
>NW_004524621.1:6680407-6708878 GCF_000260255.1 Octodon degus | reverse complement strand
AAAAAAAAAAAAAAAAAAAAGGATTGAAGAAACAGGCAGGCTGAGGAGATAGCTCAACAGCATGAGTGCCTGCCTGGCTAACATGAAGTCCTGTGATCAATCCCCAGTGACCCCCTCCCCACCCCCCAAAAAATTAGCCTATAATGAGGAAACAGGCAGATGGAGCAATGGGACACCAGGAGAAGCCTTGACTGGAGCTTTCCCTTCAAGGTGTTAGGGAGCCAGCTGGCAAAACTCAAATATGCCTTACATGCAAAACATTCATGTCACCCAACAGCCCCCAAGGGCTCCACCGACTGCATCAACTTTGAAGTCCAAGTCCACAGACTCATTGAAATATCACCAAAAGCAGACGTCAGAAGCAGACAAGATCCCAAGGACAGCCCCCATCATCCTGTGTCCTTGTGCTGCTATAACAAAATACCTGAGCTGAGCAATTCATGAAGAGCAGAAATTCAAGGCCCACAGTCCTGGGGCAGAGGCTAAGGCTATGGAGCCAACAGGCTCAGCATTTGTGTGTGTGTGTGTGTGTGTGTGTGGCCAGCTCAGCCCACCAGGGGGCGGGGCTGACTGGCATGTGGTGCTGGGGGATTGAACCGCAGTCCTTGTGCTTTGCTAAACTTGTTCTAAGTAGGTGCTTTAGACCACTGAGCCATCTCACCAGCCCCAGCGTCTCTGCTTCTAAGATGATACCTATACTTGGTATTCTCACAAAACAGTCCTTATTGCATAGAGCACAGCACTGGAATCTATGCAAGACCCTAGAGGGTAGTCCCAGGGCCAGGCCATGTAGAAGGACAGGAAGGACCCACCAAGCCCCTGGAAACACATAGGTTAGGTGGGTAGCTTTGTAGTGTTGCCAACTCACACAAAGGAGGGCTACAGCCTGTTTGGAGGTCTCTGTGCTGTGGTGACATGAGATAGGGGACTTTGATGGGGAGGAATGGAGACTTCTGGCTGGGCCTGTGTTGCTTTGCTTTGCCTCACTGGGGATGGGCAGTGTCAGGACAGCATTGGGGAGGCAGAGATCACATAGGGAACTCATGGAAAACAGTGCAGGAGCAAGCAGGGGACTCAGGGTCCTCAGAGGCCTTCTGTCTCTCCCTTGATTGGACTGTGCTCCCAGTGACCTGTCACAAAAGACAACAGGTTACAATAGGGGGAGGTAGGACCACATGCAGTGGGAGTGGGAACTCAAAAGTGAGGGTTCCCATGCCCTGGGCAGCCTCTGCCAACCCTTGGGCTCATGGGGGCTCAACGTTCTTTCCTGGACCTGGCTTTCCCAGCTTCAGGAATCCAAGATAGAAAGTTGTGGTTTTGGAAATCTGCTGAGCTGGATGATGAACGGCATTCCAGTCCTGGGGGTGCGCGGCTCACAGGGGCTAGCGGGCTACGGGAAATTCCCAGGCAACACATGCAGTACGGAGGACTGGGAACTGGTCCTTGGGTAAGCAGTGGAGCAGCAGGGATGAAATTCCTGCTTCCCATCCTGGGCTTCCACCTCCAGGAGGCTTGCTCCTGTCTCGACATGTTGCTCAGAGCCTGACAGAGTCTGCCAGCCTGGACTCCAGCCCCAGCACTGGCTAAGGGACCCTGACTGTTTGACCTGTTTATGTCCCTATGAACCAAATGACACCAAAGCTCCCCTGATGGGCACACTTGGCCTCCCACCTTCAACCAGCTTGGTGCCAGGCCTATCTTCCCCGCAGCAACCCCTGGCCTGGAGTTGCTTCTGGAACTGGGCACACTGGGTACAGATAGGACAGACAGAAAAGCAAAGACAGAGTGGTTGAGATGGAGATGCATAGACAGAGATGGCAGCAATAGAACCAAGATCCCCAGATTTAACCCCTCTCCCCCACTCTGCCTTTGGGCTTCCAAAATCCTCAGCCTAAGCCCCAAGGTTCAGTTCCTTGTTGCATCCCAAGGCCACTAACCAGGCCCCCAACTGGGGGAACCCAGCCTGAAGCCTGGCATGCACATTTGGCTGCAGGCCACACTAGCTGCCCTGTCTTAGCCTTTAATATTTGCCACAAGTTGCACTCTGACAACGAAGCCACCAGTATCCTTTGTCCTTGCCTGGGGTTTGAGTCCAAGCCCTGTGGGGAATATTTGCCCAAATGAGACCATTTGGTTTGGGAGATTCCCACAGAGCAGAGTGTGGGAGCCACACACTTCTCCAGCTACTCCAACCAACCAGAGCTACATTACTGTCCCCAATGCCTGGCCCACACTCCGGCTCTGCAAAGCCAGGCCACCCTGTGCCATGCAGCCTACCTACCACAGTCTGCACCACCCAGCATGCACAAAGTGGGGCCTGCTGTGCCTGTGGTTCTGCCATGTCCCATGTCATCTACCTAAGGAGGTGCCCCACCTCTGAATTGGTGTTGACAGACTAACCTCTGTTTCCTTCCTTGGAGGATGAGCCCGCTCTCAGCATATTTCCATATGCTACTTATGGGCACAAGAAGCATGTCCAGAGACTCTACATGAGCATTTAAGGAAGTACATCTGCAGTCTCTAAGATGTCCTGCAGCCTCATGCAACCTTTTTTTTTGGTCTGTGCCATCAGACACAGCCTGTCTCATGTGCAGGGAGCCTAGTTGTATGCCATGAGCAAGAAAGGAAACAAAGTGAGTGCCATGAGTAGAAGGGATTTGGGGACCACAGAACGGCACCCTAAGTCTTGTGGGGAGCATCACAGAGCATGGTGTCTGCCAAGGTCCTAGCATCAGGGAGAAGTGGCTGATTGCCTCTCACAGAAGACAACCTCAGGGCAAAGGGAACCAGGGGGCAGAAGAAATAGGGTACAGGTCGGTGAAATCACCTAGTGTCTAAAAGCTGGAGTGTGGACTGGTGAGATAGCTCAGAGGACTAAGCACCTGCTTAGGCAAGTGCAGGGACTGGGGTTCGATCCTAGGTACCACAGGCCATGCTGGCTTTGCTCCTGGGCATGCTGAGCCAAAAACTGAGTCTGTGCAGGCGTAGTGGTGCATGCCTGTAATCCCAGCGCTAGGAAGGCTGAAAACAGGAGGTCACTATGACTCCAAGCTGCATAGTAAGACCTTGTACCAAATACATAAAATAAATAAATAAATTTAAAAAGCTGGACTACATGAGCCATTTTCTGAGAAAATGAAAAGTACGGATAGACTCGAGTAGAAATAAGAAACCAAACTGGTCTCAAGTAGAATGACTCAAAAGTCAGCCAAGATTATCTTTAGAAGGGTACCAGGCTCAAGCCAGTATGTGACAGGCCCAGCTCCTACAAATAATGTGTAGAGAGGGATGCAGCCTCTTTCTGGGCCAACCATGCCTCTGTGACTCAGTTTCCTCACTTGAGTTCCTCAGTCAGTCATGAAAATAGCAGCGAATACATGGGATAGACTGAGAAAAGATGCAACTCACAGGAATAAATTCAAAGGTGTCATCAGTGCACAGGGAGGGCTGGACTGGGGAGGATCCATGATTCCTCCTTCAGAAGTCACCAACAGTTGGAGATAGTGGTATCCAGGCCAACACACACACACACACACACACACACACACACACACACACACACACACACACACACCACTTGCCTTAAAAAGAAGTACCAGCAATCAGAGCCCAGTCCCCAGGAGCAGAATACTGATCTTAAGAACACAGGAGTGTGTCAACATGGGGATCATTTATACCATCACTGCATGACAAAGCTTGAAATGGGGACCTGTGCATATGACAAAGGCAGTTCCCCCCAGGCACCCAGTATCAGCTCAGGGACCCTAAGGACTGCAGGACACACCACACCTTCCCCCTGCAGTAAGTGTGTGTGCTTGGTTTCCGCACTTGGCGGCCCAGTCCACATGAGTCAGCAAATCCCCTTGCACTGTTCCTGCTGCAGAGGAGACTGGGCCACGTTTCTGTGAGGCTGACCTCGAGAGGAGCCACAGTCCTTGGAACCAGCCCTCCCAACATAAACACATACTGTTTAGGAAAGCACATTGCGCACTTTTTGACATTTGCCATTGTTTTGCTCCCAGAAAGCCCTGTGAGACTCCCACCTTCTGTAACCTACTCACCCCAGGAAACACATTCCCAGGCTCCAGCTGCAGAGAGTGCCCACCAGGAAGACAACCTGCCCTCTGCAGGGAACGGGCATGCCTCAAGCTGTCCTGTCACTTAGAGTCAAGTCAGGGGCCGAGTCACTCTCAAAGGTACTTGTGGGAACAGGCGTCTGTTCTCATTTTCACTAACTAACCTGGGTCCTCCACTTTAGCACACAGCCAGGGACAGATAGCAAGGGGACAGCTGAGTGGCCACACATCAGGGCTCACAGTGCCCCTCTATGCTGAAGAAAGGGTCACTTTTGGCCCCAGGGAGTCAGGGTGAGGATGCCTGGGTTCAGCACATCAGCAGGAGGTCCAGCCTGACCCAACCCCTCACCACCACCTTAAGCCCTGTCAGTTGCCTTTCTGCCAGTCCCTTGGTCATTGGGTGGCACTTGGTGGCACTTGCTCAGCTGGGGAGCAACTAGGCTATCCCTAAGGAAGTGCTAGCAGTGGGCTGTTCCAGCTACAGGTCCTGTAGACAGGAGCTTCTGGACTGCAGTTGACTCCCAAGCAATCCCCACCCTGTGACATCAAGGGATGAAGCCTGGCTTTCCTGCCCACAGGCTGTGGAATGCAAAGGCATCCACATTAGACCAGGAACCCCAGTGCCCAGTTTTAGTACCTGACGTGAGCCTGAAGAAGCAGGGTTACAGGTGCTGTGTCCACTGTGCTGATGCTCCCAGGATGGTCTCTGCCCAGGGTTCCTGACTGGAGTGTGTAGCCCATGTGCACCCTACAGGGCTCCCATTGTCCAGCCGCCTCTGCCAGCATCACTTCCTGTGACCCTGTGCCAAGTGCTTGTTGCGCCCCCACCTCCTTGCAACTCTGGTATGGTATTTGATATCATCAAGCTACCTCTCCACCCTGTCACCTTCCCGAGGTGACCTGAGATAGCCCATGTGTCTCCCACCCACTTTCACTTCAGAGCCACCCCAATTGTGTGAACAATACTCGGACATGGAGATGAGAGTGGGCAGAGCCCTCCCCAGGCACAGAGTCCCAGTTCCAGCCCTCCATTTGCCCCTCTCTGAATAGGACCCTGTGCCTCCCCCACACTGCAGCCCTGTTCCCTGGGGCCAGGTTTCAGATTCTTCCCTTCTCACAGCTGCTCCAGCTGGGGTTCAGGGCACTGTCCCTGTGTCCACACCCCTGCACTCAGGGCTCTACTTGTTCAGGTGGGGTAAGGGGCCTGGTGCTGTGCCTTGGACATCTGTGGGGACAGATGAGGTTCCAGGGCCCACGGAAGTCACAGCACTGGTGTTGCCAGGTACTGCCTGAGGCCCACTAAATTGCTCCTGCCTGGGTCTTGGGTGTTCCTGTACTCAGGAGATGGGGTAAGTGACAGCCAGTGGCATAGAGGTCAAGGCTGCATTGAGTTCCTGGGCACAGGCATGCATTTGTGTAAGTGAGCATGTGTGCACATCTACACAGCTTCACTCTGTCATGCTATCTTCACCAAAAGGCAGCAGAGTTATGCAGGAGAGCAGCCTCCTTCTGCCCTCTTGTGGTAGTATCAGGAGAGCCTGCCCTAGAGTCATCCCCAGCTGTGGGCCCCAGTGTGGGTCAAACAGGTACCCTGTGGGCATTATGTCTTGACACTGACTCAGACATACCTCCCAGGGAAGTCCTGCACAGACACAACCCAGGGTGGATGGCCAATGCGATTCCAGAGGCAGAAGGGGCTGTGAGGGACCCTTCCCATGGAGAATTCCTGGTGGACTCTGCTATCTTCAGAAGCAGCTGCAGAGGGGTCAGGGCACAGACAGAGTCTGCCCTGAACCACACTACTCTGAGTGGACTCCCCTGACCTCCACCCCTCAGGAGTAGACACTGTGGCCACCCTGTTATAAGTCAAGCATTTGCTGGAAAGAGGGGTGGGCCCTGGGTGGAGCTGGGGCATGGATGGAGGACCATGTGCCAAGGGAAGCACCGTGGTCCTGTTAGCCTCTGTGGTCAGGCTGACTCCTGGTTTGGGGTTCTCCTTGGTTGGCCTCTGTTGGGCAGTGCCAGTACCAGGCAGCAGGAAAATCACATCTCACAGCCCAATATACTAAAATCTTAAAAAGCAAGTACCTAGCTGGACATGGTGGTACATGCCTATAATCACACCATTCTAGGAGGCGGAGGTAGGAGGATCACAAGTTCAAGTTCAAGCTCCGTCCAGGGAATTTAGCAAATTAGAAAAACCCCATCTTAACATTTAAAAATTTAAAAAGGCTGGGATATAGCCCAGCGCAGAGACCCTGTGTTCAATCCTCAGTATCCCTTAATTGTTACAGGTTGATCAGGCCTGCAACCTCCCAAAGGAGTGGAGAGTGAAAGCTTCAATAAATGAGGCAAGTGGTATGATTTTAGGGCTCCAGGAGGATCAAAAACACTCTCACAGCCTTTGAGATTCTCTGGGTTCTAACCAAGAACTTCTCTGGGTGGCCCATATGTATTTTGGTTTTCAAACAAAGGAGGAAGATCCTGAAAACAACATGAGAATCTATCAGGACCTTAGAAATATTCTCCCAGTAGTAAATTATGCCAATCAGGAGAACTACCTGATCTTCAGGTTGAAATTTACTGTAGGAGTGTGGAATACTGTGAGCACAGCTGCAGTCTCCCTTTAGTTATTTGGGGCTGGAGCTAAACGTCCTCAACTTTGGCCTCATCTTGTCCTTTGTGGCGTCCCAACTTCACAGGCCAATTCAGGCCTCAGTTCGGACCAGGGACTCATAGAGATTCACGTACTGTGGGTCCACTGCCCTTCTCCAGTCAAGGTCCTAAGCCTTGGGCAAACTCACAGGTAAACATGAAAAGCCAATTGCTTAATATTAAATCCTGGGGCCAGGGAGATGACTCACTAGAATAAGTGCTTGCCTGACAAACGCAAGGGCCTGAGTTCAATCCCTGGTTCCTTAAAAAAAAAAAAAAAAAAAAAAAAAAAAATTAAATCCTGCTCAGAGCCACTTCATAGTGGTCTCCTTAGCCCCAGGACTTCCAGATTGCAAAGGAAGCAAGAACACATCCCCAGAAATCTCGATGCCTCCTCTGCTGCTGGGTGACAGTCAACACAGCCAAGCTAGGCTGCTGTCCCAGAGCTGTGCAACCTGCCCGGGGCTCCTGGTGGGAGAGCCTCAGAAGATATCCAGGAAAGCCTCTGTGTTCAAGGGCTGGGAAAACTCAATCCTCAGGCAAGAGGGCCACACAGAAGGGCCCCAGCCCCTCAGTGCACAGGAAAGCCAGCCTGGAGCACTTGGTCCCAAGTGTCTGAGGCAGGGTCCTCCACTGTGTACCTGAGGGTTAGAGGAGAGGCTGATGCAGTCTTCAAGAGAGGAGTCTCCACCACCTGTGTCTCTAATTCTGATACATGCAGAGCACAGGACATAGTTTATCTCTTTAAAAAAACGTGCCCTGCCCCTGCCTTTCTGTGTCCTGACCAGAAACAGGTGTCTCGTAGGTGGAGAATAGCCAGCTGCAGGCCTACCCCAGGGACGCGCAGGGAACGTGAGACGCTGATGTGGGTGTTCACAGCAAATCCTCAGAGCAAGCTCCTTATAGCATAATCTGCAGTCCACAGCCAGCCTCCTGACCAGGTAAAAGGTCTAGAGGAGGTCGGCGGTTAGGGTATGTGGAATATGGGGGGAGTCCCTGGATGGTGTCTGGGCTGGGGACCCCATGCCCAGGAACGCGCGAGCCGGAAGGCGTCCTTAACCCCGGGCTGAGCCGACAAGGACGCTTTCCTGTCGCCGCCCGCATCATTGTCCCATGGTCACAGCCGCACAAGAGGCAGGTGGGGGGGGGGGTCACCCCAGGAAGACTCGCATCCACACAGGCGGGCTACCCAGATCACCAAGCCGCCCTCCCGCACCTGCTAGCACCCGGGGCTACGCCCATTATCCCGCGCCAAGGAAAACAGCGCAGGCCCCAAAGGCGCGCGTACCCGGAAAACCCGAAGACAGCGCACGCGCGCAAGGACGCAGTCTGTACACCCCCTGCGTTGCCATGGTTACAGGGGACGCGCAGGCGGCGGCGGGGGCGGAACAAGGGCAGGGGTGGAGGAGAGCGGAACAAGTGCGCGCTTCCGGGACGGGCTTGGGGCCGCCGGAATTGCGTGGCCGCCGGGGCCATGGCGGCGCTCGCCGTCCTGTGTCTGCTGGTCCAGGCAGCGTCCTGGCCGCTGGTCTTGGCCTCGGGCGAGGAGTTCTGGCCCGGCCAGTCGGCTGCGGACATTCTTTCGGGAGTGGCGTCCCGCAGACGGTAAGCGGGTCCCTGTGTCCACGCGTGCTTAACGGGACTGGGATCTAAGTCAGCAGGTACGGTCGCTGGGCCTGGGGTCAGCCGGTGAAGGTCTGGCCTTTCCACCAACTTCCCCATCTGCAGTGGGCGTGGCCCGACCTGCACCCCCACTTGGGTAGTTAGGGTCCTGGCACAGATGGGACTTCATGGCCTTGCCCATATGGATATTGGGGATGGTGATACCCTAGCGAATACCCAGGGAGGCTGCGACAGGATTGGCATGGAGGGTCACAGCACAGCCGAACCGATTCCCAGTGTCGGAGACCCCAGAGTGATCTGAACCTGACTCATTCATTCCAGGACACCTCACCTATGATATCGAGGCTGACTGCAAGTAGAACAGGAGAGCCCAGCGATTGCTGGACCCCAAAGAAATCTGCAAAAATCAGTAACATCACCAGTCATTTCCCTCCTTACTTGTTTTGAAACATTGTTGAAATGTTTCAAAAAACTATCTTATTCACATGCAAGGCATTCTTTTTCACGGAATTAAAAAGCACTTCTAGCTTTAACTCCTGGCACAGGAACTATCAGTAGATTTAACACACAAACCACTGCCCTTCTGGTCCCTCAGTGATTGCTCAAAGGGGTCTTTAGATCATGCACTTGGAGGACTTTTAAGAACAGTGATTCTGAGATTTCACTGGCATTGCATATTAATGGGCCTTAGGATAGCTGCTCTTTTTACTTGGGGGCTCTGCAAATAATCGCCACAAAGAAACTGGCTGCTGCCTCACTTGGAAACTAGAAATAGTGGGAAGTGAGGCACTGTGAGTGAAGCCGAAGCTGGGGTCCTGTGCAGGGCCTGGTGCTCAGGAACCACATGTGCCTCCTGTCCAGGTATCTCCTGTACGATGTCAACCCCCCAGAAGGCTTCAACCTCCGCAGAGATGTCTATATCCGCGTGGCTTCCCTGCTAAAGACACTGCTGAAGACTGAGGAATGGGTGCTCGTCCTGCCCCCATGGGGCCGCCTCTATCACTGGCAGAGTCCCGACATCCACCAGATCCGGATTCCCTGGTCTGAGTTTTTTGATCTTCCAAGTCTCAACAGGAACATCCCCGTCATCGAGTATGAGCAGTTCATTGCAGGTGAGGCCTCGGGGGCCGTGATGTAGCAGAGACCTAGAGGTTCACTCCAGCGGGGCACTCCACCCTGTCCACCAGTTTTACCTTCAGGCCGGCTGCAGTGCAGTGCTTTCCCAGTTTCTCTAGGCAAATAGGGCTGACGTGCATGGAAGCAGCCAGTGCATCCAGAGCTTGGTGTGAAAGCAGCGGCCTGGGGTGCTGTCCCGGAAGGATGCGCCCCTGAAAGGCCAAGAGGCTGTCTGATGTGCTTGACGGCATCTGTGGAATACCTCTTGTTTAGCTTCCTGCTGTTTCCTCCTTTCTTTTCGGTTTTTCTGACAGGAATAAAGCTTTTCTTAGAACAAAAGTATTTAGAGCTAACTGGCTTTGGCTACAAGGCCCCAAAGGGAGAGGGAAGGTTTCCTGGAGAGGCCTGCATGCAGTGGCCGATATGCGTGGCTCACCATGTTCTCACCGTGCACAGGCTCTGCCCCTAGGCCTGGGCTCTTCACAGGTGGTTCCTTCATGGTCTGGCTGCCCCATGGATCTTGTCACGTGGGGAAATAGAGCCTGCACTGCAGGCTCCCAGGCAGACACTGACTTCCTCGCAACCCATCAAGCTGGCTGGGCCTCTGGGAACACTGGGACTACAAATGCTCGGAGAGTATCTTCTGATGTTCTCACTCAGGCTGGGATGCAGTTGTGAACCTCATGAAACTTGTTTTTGGCCTGCACCCCTCTTACCCACCTTTTACGTGTGCTCACATATGCTGGAAAATGAGCTGCGGTTGGGTAGGCAGGCTGCCTGGCTTCAACCTAGAGAATACTCGAACTCAGACCCTGGTTTGAATCACGGTCCAAGGATCTAAGAATCTGTCTTTTCCTTGCCTCCCTATAAGGCCCAGTTTTCTCAGGGTGGGAAAGATGTGGTCTGGGTGCTCAGCAGGGTAGTGTGTGACACCTGGAAATGACAAGGCTGCCCTTCCCCTTGTCCCCACATCCTTCCATCTGGAGCACATGAGGAAACAGAGCCTGTACTGCAGACTCCCAAGCAGACACTGGCTTCCTTGCAACCCATCTTAAGCTGGCTGGGCCCCTGCTGAGTGCAGATGGCCATGTGGGATGGCACTTGTGACAGGTCCAGCATGATGCCTGCCCTTTAGCACCTTCCCTTCCTCTCAGCCCTGAGGGAGCAGGATCCTTGGACCACAGCCATGCAGCTGCTCCTGAATGAAACCGCTGAATCTCACTGGTTTCTCTTAGCCAGCTATGTTCACCCCTTCTCTAGAAGGTCCTGACTGGCACTCATATGTGGCAGGTGGTTCCTCCACTGTGAGTGGAAACAGCGGACAAGGGGACACCAGCCCTCTTGGAGGCCTTCAAGGGGGAGCTAGCAAGTGGGATATTAGTAGAGTGTATGGGCCACTGGGTGTTGGGTGGACATGCATGGAAGCAGCCCAGGAGCAGAGGGAGGAGGTTCTCAGCAGAGGAGTGAGGTTGAGCACTGGGCATAGGAAGAACAAAGGGCACCATGCAGGGACCTGGGCAGAGACGGGCCATCCTGCTGTGCGCCCTACTGCCCTCCAGGCCTATGTGCTGATGACATTGATCCCCCTACACCTTCCTCTGGTCCTCTGGGGACCAGGCAGTTCTAAAGAGAGCATGAGAGTCTGTGTGACAGCTTTTGGTGGTCACTGCTGCACTGTTCTTCTGCTCTTCCTCAGAGTCTGGTGGGCCCTTCATCGACCACGTGTACGTCCTGCAGGGTTATGCAGAAGGCTGGAAGGAAGGCACCTGGGAGGAGAAGGTGGACGCACGTCCCTGCATTGACCCGCTGCTCTACTCCCAGGACAAGCATGAGTACTACAGGTAGCACTGTGGGCTCAGGCTTACCACACTCAGCTCATGTTGCTCACTATCCTGAGGCCCAGGCTGGTAGAGGCCACGTCATGCCATATCACAGACGAGGGGACTGGGTCTGTTGTAAAGACCTCTGTCCAAGACACACTCAGCTCTTACCTCTTTTATTTTGCAGTGCTAGGCCTTGAACCCAAGGCCTGTGCTTGCTGGGCCAGTGCTCTACCACTGAGCTATGGTCTCAGCCCTTTTGATCCTTTGAGACAGGGTCTCACAAAGTTTACCAGGCTGGGGTCCAATTTGTCCTCCTGGCTCAGCCTCCCTAGCAGCTGGGAATACAGTTATGGGCCACTACACTTGGCTTCACTGCCTTTTCTTAATGCACTTGAGCATAGCATGAGGTTGGTGGTCTTAGCTTATGATGTCAGTCACCATCTGAGGCTCAGGTCTCAGTTAACCTCCACAAAGATAGGTTGTGTCTCTCACCCTCCTCCCTGTGTAGCATTTCAGCTGATCTGAGGGGAGAGGCGCTTTTCTGCTGGTGTTGAGGTGTGGGCTAGCTTCTGTTCTGCTCTTCCTCAGCTCACAGATTGTCTCTCAGTGCTCAGTCTAGAGTCTCAGTTGTTTTCATAAAAACGTCCATGTCCATGTGAGCTGCTCCCAGGGAAAGCAGTGAGTGGATCCAGTGCATCCACTCAGATGTAAATGAGCTCACTTTCTTCCTGTGAGTGTGTATGACACGAGATTTCCTCTTTCAGGGGCTGGTTCTGGGGCTACGAAGAAACCCGGGGCTTGAATGTCTCCTGCCTCTCTGTCCAAGGTTCAGCATCTGTTGTGGCCCCTCTGCTGCTGAAGAACACGTCAGCCCGGTGAGTCCCCTGAGCTTTGTCCAACACTTCACTGGCTGCAGAAAATTCCAGAAGCTGGAGGCGGCCGAGGTCTGGGGCCTGGCGAGCTGTGTGTATGGGCATAGCCTTGCCCCTGGGATGCTGGCTGAACCTCAGTACCAGGCAGCAGGAGCAGGATTCACACCAGTCCCCGCCACAGTCTCCTTAAGATGATTGGGCCTGTGGGGCTAGCCAGATGTGGGCCGGAAGAGCAGCCCAGGAGTAGAGCAGAGAGGTGCCCAGCAAGAGGGCTGAGGCCAAGTGTAGAAGAGTGAAGTCAGCAGCTTGAGTGGTGGACCCTGCTGGCTCAGCACTTGGGCAGCCTAGCATACCTACCTCTCTGGTCTGGGTGTCAGAAAGTGTGCAGTGGGCTGGTGAGATGGCTCAGTGGTCTAAAGCACCTACTTAGAACAAGCTTAGCAAAGCACAGGGACCACGGTTCAATCCCCCAGCACCACATGCCAGCCAGCCCCGCCCCCTGGTGGGCTGAGCTGGCCACACACACACACACACACACACACACACACACACACACACACACACACAAATAATTAAAAAAAAAGGAAGTGTGCAGTGACTACACAGCCATTGCAGGGGAGGGCAGTCCCTCTCCCCCGCCACTAGGTGGCAGTGCAGCCCTGGGAGCCTGTGACCTCTGTCTGGAGGACATCTAAGTGCTGTGTTCCTTGGAGTCCTTGGAGTTGCTGCAGGCTCCAAGTGGCTGTGGGAGCGTGAGGACCCTGAAGGCAGATACCCTTTGTGTACCCATGTCACTTTCCCTGGAGTCCCCTGCAGCAGACTTTCCCATTGCCCAAGACCAAGTTATTATTAATATTTTTTTTCTTTTGGGTACTGAGAGCTCTGCCTGGGTGCAACTATAGCAGGAGCAAGGTTGGGGGCAGCGCCTCTGCTGGGCAGTGGGCAGGAGGGACTGTGAGGGTCATTGTGTGCCCCATGAGCCCCAGGTTAGGCAGAAGGCCTAAGGCCGACAGCTCTCACAGGCCTGCGCTGCTACCTTAAACAGCACTGCAGGAAGACCAGCTGCCTCAGTATGTTAAGGTGGAAGACTTGCACCCACCGAAGACCAAGCTCCTCAAGGTCAGAAGCAAAGGACAGGCAGCCTGCAACAGAGTGAGCCAAAGGCAGGGCATGGCCTGGAAGGAGAGGCAGAACTGGAGGCAGGCATGAAATGTGCCTGGCCCGTGTCGGGGGAGCACTGGCCCTGGCACTGCTGGAAGGAGAGCCATGGCTGGACTGTCTGGGCAGAGCTGGAAAAGGCACTGTCTTACGCATGCCATGTGTGTACCCAGACCTGGGGCAGCACATCAGTGGAATCGGACCAGACGCCCAGCACCCTCAGCAGAGACAAAGGTAGTGAGTGATGTGCACCAGAGCAAAATGTTATCAGCTAAGACCACCCCGTTGTCGCTGTGTCAGCAAGATGTCAGGGCTACAGAGCCAGATACAACAAAGGAAATGGGTGCAGCTCTAAGGCAGGCTCAGCAGGCAGAGAGGAAGCTGTGTAGGGCCCGGTCCCTCCAGACTATTGTAGCCGCTTGCGCTGCATAGGTCTCCTCTGTGATGAAGCAGAAGCGCATTCCACCCACGCAGCCTGCCTCTGACCCCACCCCGACCTGTGCATGCTGTCTCCTGTTATTAAAGCCAGACAGATGCCGGCTCCTGCTCTCCATGTGTGGTGTTTAGCTTTCCCCCACCTCACTGTGGGGATGCAGCAGTCGCCACTGACTGTGGGGTTGACTCTGTACCAGCACTAGAGAACTGAGCCTTCCCAGGTGGGTGGCCCTTGTTGGCTCCAGGTCTGAGCTGTCACGAATAGGAAAAACTGTGTAGAAACACCTTCGTTCCCTACAGGCACAGGAATGGGGGCCACACCTGGAGCCCACGTGGCTGGTGCCTGTCCTGTGGGGCCCACAGAGCTGTTCTCCAGCACACGCTGGCTCTTGGGCTCTGACCTGTGAGACGGGGCTCTCTGGTTTCTTGTCTGTGCCCATCTGATTGTAGAGGAAGAGTACATTTAAAAGCCCTTTGATGGATGCAACTAAAGAACATACTCTTAAGTGAAATAAATTAAACTCACATGTGCAAAAAAAAAAAAAAAAAAAAAGCCCTTTGAAATGTTAACTCCTTAAAGCACCAGTTTAGACTTGTACCACTTTTTCTTTTGTAGTTAAATCAGTCACGCTGTTTCTGGGAGCTTCCAGGTCTTTTAATGCCAGCTGCTCCTTCCAGGTCTCCTAAAGTCTTTCTTCTGGATCAGTGATGGCAAACCTTTTAGAGACTGAGTGCCCAGACTGCAACTCAAAATCCACTTATTATCAAGTGCCAATGCTGCAGTTAAACCTAAATACTGAGATTTTTTTTTTTTATAGTTGTATTTTAGGGAAGGGTCTACAGGGTGTTCAGGGTCTCACTACTAGATCGGACTTAGAGTGATCCACCTGTTGACAGCCTCCCAAGAGCTGGGATTACAGGCGCGTGCCACCACACCCAGGCTCAATTGCTGTGTCAGTGAGTCCCATGGATGGGGACAGCACGGCAGTCCTGAGGATTGAACCCCTGGCCCTGCGCCTGCTTGCAGGCGCTTTAATCTGCTGAGCTATTTGGTCAGCCCTTGAGATTTTAGTTTAGAAAAAACAAATACTTGGCTTGTATGCTGACGGAGGGCTTTGCATGCCCATTGTGACACTCATACCATAGGTTCACCACCACTGTTGTCTGATTCCAGCTTTCATGCTGGTCGGAATGAAGGCTGGGTATGCCCACTGTGCCCATGCAGGTACTATGACCACCTTTCCAGCTGCTGTTGGGACAGAAGCTGGGCATTCAGTGGCACTGAGGCCCTGCCTGCTGCTGGAGGTGCAGATGGAGGACTCACTGCACGCAGGGTACTACCATGAGCCCAAGACATATGTCCAGGAGAGGGTGACCATGTCCTTGCATGAAGGTGGTTTTGTCATAGGTGTAGGCATGAACATATGCCCTGTGGCTTCTGCTATGCTGTCCTTACTGTTAACTTAAGTGATGACTTTTCTAATGTTGAACTATGTTTGTTTGTTTGTTTGTTTTTTATATTTAGCACACAGTCTGTAGGGTCTCACTACATAGATCGGACTCATAGTGATTCTCCTGTTTTCAGCCTCCCAAACACTGAAATTATAGGCACACCCCACCCGCCCAATCTCAGTTGCCATCTCAGTGCTGGGGATTGAACACCCAGCCCCTGTGGCTGCCTAAGCAGGTGCTTTAGTCCGCTGAGCCCTCATCTTTGTATTTCTGAAAGAACTCCCTTGTCATATATGTTGTTAACCTGTCTGTTTCCTTTTTCTGTCCCTCCACTGCCTCTCAGTCCCCAACTTGCCCAGGCACACCTGCTTTGGTCCTCTGCTGACTTTCCTTCAGGTTTCCCTGGCCCCTGGTTCTCCTTGCAGGGCTCTCAGAATCACATTTAACTGTGACAGTCCTTAAACTCTTCTAGGTCTGTGATGTTAGACAGAGCTGAAAACCTGCTTCACGACCACTATGGAGGAAAAGAATACTGGGATGTGAGTGTTTTCTAAGGGCTGCCTTTCTCCTTTGTTCCCACTGTGTGAACATGTGTAGTTTGTGGACATCTGAAACAGTAGCTCTTCCTTCTGTTGCTGAGGTGACAGCTCTCAGGAGCCCCAGGCTGGGCACCGAGCTGCATCTCCCCTTCCCTGGGAGCAGAAGTCCTGGTAGGCAGCTGTGCCGCATGATATGGACCCCACCATGGGTTCAGGGTCTCGAGAACACAGTGGCCCCTGCCTGCTGAGTGGCAGCCAGCCTTGGAACTGTCCTCTCCTCCCTTCTGCTCCATCAGTGGAGAGAGCTTAGAGCTTTATGCTGATTCCCCCTTTAGTTGGGCAAGGTAGGCTTTGTGCTGCACTAAGCCCTTACTGCTGGGACCCATTTTGCTAGGAGATGTGCCCTTGGTCATAGCTAAGGACACCAGAGTCAGCCTGAGTGGTTGGTTTGGCCAGAGCTGCCTCTGAGGGACCTTTTGCCTTGACCATAGCTTATAAAGCAGGTGTCTGGCTTGGAAAGGAGATGTAGTTGCTCAGTTTGGCCAAGATAAGAAGCCTGACACTGGGAGCCAGGTGGGTCTGAGGTGGATGGTGGCACACAGGCTCTTGCAGAGTCTTGCAGGTGGCCTGGGGTGGGGCAGCTCCACTTGAAGCAATCTTACTTGGAGCCTTCCCTGGTACCGGCAGCAGTGCTGCTCAGAGGCTGAGGGTGGTGTTCAGCCTGGGACTGGAAAGGCAGGGAGAGACCGAGGGCCCAGCTGGAGGGGCTGAGCAGCCTTGTCCTCAATGACCAGCTCCTGTGCCGATGGCTCAGGTAGTACTGGGTGGGATGGTGGCCTACAGCCTGTTTGCAAGGCCACACAGTGTGCAGCTGGACCCCTCTGCAGACCCGGCGGAGTATGGTGTTTGCCAAGCATCTGCGGGTGGCGGGAGACGAGTTCCGGAACAAGTTCCTCAACTCTAGTGATGCTATGGATGGCGCCCCTACGGAGGAAGACTGGACAAAGCTGAAGGTAATAAGCCCCATGCCCCCAGCGCTGAGGAGTCCGAGCAGGCCTGACACACCATCCTTTACCTCTTTTGAGGATGCTTTGCTGTGTCCCAGGTGTAAATCAGGGTAGTGACTGGCCTCCCCGAGTGCCTGGGCATGGCTTCTCCTCTGAGCCTGTCTCGGGTGCTCTCTTGAGTAAAGTTAGGACATTACAGCAGGCCCCAGCCCGAAGGGTTCTTAGCACGCAGTGAGATTTTAAAAACATGCAGGCTGATGTCAAGGACAGCAGTGGGAGCAGAGCACTGTTGGGCCCCGTGACATCCTTTTAAATTTTTTGAGTGGTTAAAGTATTTATTGGAAATCTTAATTCCTCCAAGGTGTAGTTTTACACTGATGCTTTTATTTCTGGTGCCTTTTGCTAATATTGTATAGCAGACCCTGTGTTCTCTGGGATGTCTGGGCTGTTTCCAAAGGGCATTGCTGGAGTAATCCTAGTGCTATGCTTGGATAGTCCTTACTGGGAAGAAGCCCTCAGTAGAAAGTATTTGCCCCCAGAGTTCCACCTACTGTTTTTTCACTCAGACAATAGGATGTATGGTAATTAAGTGCCTCTTTTAGGAAGTGATCTTCCCCCCCCCCCCGATTCTGGAGGGGATGCTGTGGAGGACACTGTGGGTGACACTCATCCCCTTCCCATCTCCAGATGCTACGTTGCAGTAGCTCTCACCTTCATCCTTTGTTAGGTCAAGCTGGGCTCCTCCCTCGGAGGCCCATACCTTGCCGTCCACCTGCGAAGGAAGGACTTTATCTGGGGACACAGGGAGGACGTGCCCAGCCTGGAGGGTGCCGCCAGGAAGATCCGCAGCCTAATGACGGTTCACCAGCTGCCCATGGTGTTTGTGGCCACGGATGCCATCAGGAAGGGTAGGGGGATTTGAACAGTGAGTCTGTTTTGTCCCTTTGGCCCCTGATTAAACACTTGGCAGACCTGGCACATGTCATCATCCTGTGTAGCTCCTAAGGGCAAAGCCAGGCCGTGTCCTCACCTCTTCCCCCGCAGCTGGAGACACAGGCTACAGACTCTGCCCAGACGTGTCCGTGTGTCTGTCCTTACCCAGGTTACCCAGCGTCAGCCTTTCCTCTTCCTTACAGAACAGGAAGAGCTGAAGAGGCTGCTGCCTGACATGGTGAGGTTTGAACCCACCTGGGAGGAGCTGGAACTGTACAAGGATGGGGGCATCGCCATCATCGATCAGTGGATTTGCGCACACGCCAGGTGCCAACCTATGCTTTTGCTTGGGGGCCACATTCACAGCATGCTCTCGTTTAGCATAGATTTCACCTCTGTGCATACTTTCCTGGTTTCCTTGCCAGTCCTGGCTCTCACTGCCTTCCTGAGTCTTGCAGTGTTCAGCTTAGGCCTCCCCTCTCCTTTCACCTTACCCTTACTCCTGAGCCCTGCCCTGATAGTTGCCCGTCTGTGGTGTGGCTGGCATCCTAAAGACACAGCCAGGAGTGTGGGGACTTGTGCTGGGGTCTCAGGCTTCAGAGGCAGGCTCAACCTTGATTACCATGTGCAGGAGACCAGAGCTGGGACTGGCAGGCTCAAGTCTGAAGGAAGACGTGAGCATGGTCACTACAGGGCGGACCCAGGTGTATGCACATGCTAGTTTTTAGGTTATAGCCTGAGGGGGTCTCCATTGGCTCTGACACTTCTAGGCTCTGAAGCTGCTAGTGCTGCCCCCAGCAGCAAGGCCCCTTTGCCTGCCAGCAGGCAGAACGTGGGCATTTTATCCTCAGGGCCTGCTATGTGTGGTACACAGTGGCTGGCAGTGTCCAGGGGCCCAAATGCTGCTCTGGAGAGCTTGGAACTTGCACTTCCCCTCTTCCCTTGGGGTCTCGAGGAAGTTCCACGGCCTCCATGTAGGGCATTGAGGGGGAAGGGCACCCGCAGCTGCAGACACCCTGCAGTCACGTCCACTGCTGAGCCTACAACTGTACTGCAGAAACATCTCAGGTGAATTGATCACTGGTGCCCTCACAGGTAGGGACCAGCGCATTCCAGGCAGAGCAGCTTGCACCTGCAGACACCAGAGCAAGGCTCTCCAGTGGCCTAAGCCACATGTGTCCATCTGTACCTAGCATGGCCTGTAGGACTGAAGTCCTGGCAGAGCCCCTGGGTACAGGTGTCAAGGGCCCCTCCCCTCCTTGTGTGACACTCCAGCACCTGCTGGCCCTGTGACTATAGGGACCTCTTTGTTCTGCAGGTTTTTCATTGGCACATCAGTCTCCACGTTTTCCTTTCGGATTCATGAGGAAAGAGAAATCTTGGGATTTGATCCCAAGACAACGTACAACCGGTTTTGCGGTGACCAGGAGAAAGCGTGTGAGCAGCCCACCCACTGGAAGATCGCATACTGAGGGTGTCTGTGCACCAGCTGCCAAGAACGTGCAGCAGAGGTAGTGCCAATCCTGGGCGACATGACCAGGTGGTGCCCCGGCCCAGGGCATCCTTCAGCTGTGGCCACATGTCACCTGTATGCTGACCAAAATGCAGGAGCTTCTCAGCTATTGCTGGGCACAATAAGGATGATGTGACAGTGGCCACCCTGTCACAGGTGGCTGCAGAGTTGAGGGAGGCCTCTAAGTGTGTGCCTCTGTTGTCTCCTGGGGTGACCTAGAAAGCGTGAGACTTGCCCACACTATACTCACCAAGCACCAGGGAGAATGAGGTGATAGGCCTGTCACTCCCTCTGTCCACATGGGAAATATGGTGTCCTCGACTCTCCTGGGGGACACTGGCCTTCCAGGCCCGCTGCTAACTGCCAAGAAGTGAGAAGTGACAGTCACACCAACCTCGGAGGCTACATCGGAGATAAGCTGCTTCACCAGTAGCTCTTTGTCCCACTTCACAGGACTCCTTTTCCAGTCTTCACTGCCACCAGTAGGGACACTTGTAGGCCACTGTAGGTAGAGTGGGCAGGGCCAGTGCAGTCTCAGGCCTGCAGTCCCCATGCCCCTGCAGGACTTCACCAGTGCTGTCACACACCGCACAGCCACTCCCCATGCCTTCTTCCCTTGTGCAGAGCTGGCAAATCCTTGTGTCCCATCCCCAGGCACCGGCAGAGCCTCCACATGGTATCACTCAGGTTGCCAGGTAGAGTGATCACATATTTATTCTTTTCCATTTGTACATTCAAATATTAATAAAATAAATTTTGTAGAAAGCTGTAAACCTAGAAATGGTGCTTTTCTTACACCTGGAATTTTGTAGGCTGAGGACTGCAGACAGTTAGGGTCATATTGTCTCTCTCCTTATAAAGTGTGGAGCATGGTGTCATTGTCACATAGCATTATGGGTGACCTCAGAGTGCCCAGAAGCAGATGGCAGTCAGGCTGGCAGAACAGCGCTGACTAACAGGTGGATGATGCAGCCCTAGGTCCCTGTCGGGATACCATGTGGCTTGGGCCTGCTCCTAGGGGACATCAACCCCTTGTCATCCACAGCACCCAGTGTTCTGTTTCCTGTCTGCTGGCTATTGAGAAGCAAGGACATCGCGACTGTAGGAAACTGAAGATGACCCATCTTGTGGCTGTGGAGAGGACGGTGTAAGCCATGTGGGTAGCGTCCTCAGGAAAGAGGCACAACAGGAATGTTGTGCTGGGTGGTGGCAAAGGCTGCAGGAGCCAGGGCAAGGCTTGCAGCTGGCCAGCAAGAGTGAAGCAGGTAGAGCAACAGTTGGGGTCACCACAGGGATGAGGGGGCCATGTGGCTATGGTCCATAGTGCTCTATGGCCCAAGGGACAAGTCAGATCAGAGTGCTAGAAACTTCAGCCACTTTTATCTCAATTTATCTGAGAGAGTAGAAAACCCTATGCATGAGGTGAGGGAGAGCTGGAAGTGAGATATGGGGATCCCAGGAGCCCAAAGCTGAGTGTTAGGAAGGGCCAAGTGTCCCCAGGGGTGACTGAGGACTGATGGCCCCAGCTGGGCAGGATGTGAGTCCTAGTGTCTGGATGTGGGTGCTGCTGGCACCCATGCCCATTGTACCCAGGTTAGGGTCAAGGGCTAGGAGCTTGGGGTTGTGGGCTGCAGGCTCACAGGGCATGATAGGGCCAGGCCCAGCCTCTGGTCAAGATGAGCCCCTTGGTGGCAGGGTTGGGTACAGCATGGCACAGTTCCATTCTGGAAGTTAGGACCTCAACATGGGACCCAAGGATGTCCTTCTCAGCCCCTGTGTAGCCCCCTTGGGCCCCTAGCTTTGCTCCACATGGGGACCCATTTTCTGTTCTTCATATTGAGGGCTGCCCAGCACAGGACACCTGAGCCTGAGGCGTGATGGTAAAACCACTCACACAGCAGGTGACAGGACACAAGGCAGGAGGGTTTGGGAGAGAACACAGGTGAGGAAGTGAGCCTCACTGCTGTACCAGATGTCCTCCCTGCAGCCTTGTCAGGTCCTGAGGGGAAGGCCCAGCTGAGTGCAGCCACCTGCTGACCAACTTCACAGGGAAGTAGCACCAGGTGCCATCTGACTGCAGGCTCCGCCCGTTACTCTTGCCACACGGGTAACAGAGGCTGGAGGCAAGAAGGGAAGGAGATGGCCTGTGACAAATTCCACCCTTGTTTCTAGCAGAGGTCCTTTCAGGACAGACCTGGTTGGGACAGGGGACCCAGCTTTGGGATCCGAGGACACCACAGGGCCATCCACATCCCCCACCTGCCCTGACCAAGCAGCCCACCCCTGCCTGGGCACAGGATATATGGGACACGAGCCTCAGACCAAAGTACAGGGACAAAAAATTCTCTGGAATTTCTAACAAGTCACAAACACAGAAACACACACACAATTCCCAAGGAGGCTGCTTCGGATGCTGGCAAAAGCCAACAGTCCCTGGAGAGGTCTGCCCTCAAGTGTCTTGGAGAGGGCCACTGCAGTAACCTGGCCCTGCTCCACAGTCTCCAACACACAGGGAGCAGGCACCGTGTGCAAGGTCAGCCAGAGTAACACACCCCTGAGGTCACTGCGGTTGATGGGTTTACAGAAAATACAAAGAGTCCTGGACTGCGACAAATGGACAAGGTACTGTCAACAGCTACTTGCAGGGCTGGAGAGATAGCTCAGCAGTCTAAGCACCTGCCTGGCAATTGCAAGGACCCAGGTTTGATCCTAAATAATGCATGTGTGCTGGCCCCATCCTGGGTATGCTGAGCTGACCACTGAGACCAGGCGTGGTGGTGCACACCTGTAATCCCGGCTCTGGGGAGCTAAAACAGGAGGATCACTATGCGTCTGAGCTGCAAAGTGAGACCCTGTACCAAATACCAAATACATTAAAAAAAAAAAAAGCCACATATAAACTGGGTGCAATAATACACACCCAGAATGAGATTGAGAAGCTGAAGCAGGGGGACTGCAGATTGATGACAGCCTGGGCAATTCAGTGAGATCCTGTCTTCAAAAGGGCTCAAGATGTAACTCAATGGTGCATCCTCCTGTGTGTGTGAGGCTTTGGCTTAATACCCCTGCTCCCCTCCAAAAAATCCCAAGTGAACATCGAATCACAAGTCAACAGCGAATGGGACACCTGAACAATGCAGTGGGCTGAGAGGGAGGCCTGGTCACAACCCAGGAATGATAGACACAGCATGGAAAGCCAAAGACTGGATGTGGAAGGAGGAGAGTGATCGTGCCAGTGCTCCTAGCTGGCATTCCAGAGAGAGGACAGCATGCCAAAGTCACTCTTGGGTAGGCTGAGACTTTTCAAGATGGGACTCATGTCTGGAAGGATGATAAATGGCAGCAGGTGAAACCACCCAAGGGTGCCCATGAAGTGGCAAAGATGGGAAGACCTGGGGCCTGATAGAGGCAGGCCTGGGCATCTAGAGACAGCAGAACTGATGTTGGCTCCTCCTCACCAGGACAGCCAGGAGGCACATACAGTGCCCAAGAAAGGTGCTGTCCACCTAGCTTTGTGTCATCACCCTAACTGTCCTTCAAGGACAAAAGCGAAATGAAGGTCCACCCAAGATGGTGATGGTAACTGGGCCTCACCATAGAGACTAAGTAGGAGAGTGTCCCAGATGATGTTGACAGGGAAGGGGTTTGTGGTGACGACACAGCGGGTACGATCCTGGTTTCCCTGCTGCCCTTCATACCTGCCTTGGATAGATCTGTGATGGACTGTACCAGGGTAGAGGTTTTGGTTGACAAACTTCTAATGGCTTCACAGCTTTGGTTCCTTTCAAAGTACCTTGATATAGCCCTCTCACAAACAGTGCTTTACAAATGATTAGTGCTACTGAAACACTGTGGAAGCCGGGAAGAGGAGCATGTGCTGTGCCCCAGCATGTGGCCCAACCCCGGGATGTAGCTTAGGAAAAGGAATGCCAGGCACGGTGGTGCACGCCTGTAATCCCAGCACTTTCAGAGGCTAAGGCATGAGTTTAAGTCCCACGTAGGCAACTTGTCTCTAAATAAAAGATAAAAAGGGGGATAGAGATATAGCTTAAGTGTGAAAGCCATAGCTTCAATCTGGTAGTACAAAAACCAAACCAAAGCAAACAAAAACTAGAAAAACAAACCTCACCAGCGATGGAATCACCATGAAGATATTGCAATAAAAAGTCTCATTGAATGTGCAACAATAGGGGGATATTTTAGTAAGTTAGAGGACTTATCCTAAGTAGACAAGCTGGAATATTAAAAAAAAAAAAAGTACAATTATTGAAATCAGGGCATTCAACAGTAAGTTCCTATTTTTAAAACTGCTACAAAGTAGCCGCAACCCCCACCCCTGCCCCACCAGCAGAGCAAGGCCCACTGTTCTCTCAGACTCGGTTCCCAACTGAGTGAAGGGAGCTATTTCTCAGGATGCAAGTGCAAAACCTTAGGACCTGCCCCTGAAGCCTTGAGAGTCTCCAGGACTGCACAAGATCTGAAGAATAACAGCAATAGCCGGAGTCAGAGCCAGAGCCAGAGCCAGAGTGAGAGCCAGGCCAGAGCAGGATTAGAAGCCAATGGCCATGACAGCTACAGGGAGATGAGCAAGCCTGCCCCGCTGTGCACCAGCCATCCTGCCCCAGACCATCAGAGCCACCCAACACTCCACCACTCTGTCATCACACCCACTGTGGCCCAGAGGGCAGCAGAGGGAGTGACCTCTTGTGTCCATGCTGGGCAACAACACAGCTCATTCCTTCTACAAAGCTAGGGATTTGCTGGTGGGTGTCAGCATTAGCTGTGGTGGGTGTCAGGCCACACTTGGTGTCACTAGGACACACAGGGAAAGGACATAATTTGGGGTACAGTGAAAAAGGAAAATTCCACAGTAGCACATGTGGAATTCCATGCAGCATCTCACAACTAAGACTCATGTAGCGTAAGACATGTGCCAGACTGGACAGCGTTTCCTCTGCAAGGACTATGGACCACCCTGCCTGTCTTTGATCTGGTTTTGTGTTAGAAGGGACTCAATGGTTTTGGATGGACACACTGCAGACCCATGGATCAGATGCTGTTGTGGAGCACCAACTCCTGGGATCCGCATGCTAACCCCACAGGTCCATCCTCAGCTGTACATGCACAGCGTCCTCTTTCTGCCCCAGCCCCCAGCCCAGCCCCTTCCAGGTGGAGCAGGCAAGTACTCAAGACAGCTGCCTTGGAGATACAGGAGGAAGGGTGGCTACAGCAGAGAGAGGTGGGCTGGGCCATTGACTACAACCTGTCTGCCCCATTACCCTCACATTCACAGGAAAACTGTCCCCAGATGCACATCCAGCCTTCCTCAGAACAGACTTCTCTTCCCCGAGGATCCTCTCCATGAGCTCACAGGGTGTCCGTACCATGTGTGCATTTCCCTTGTTTTGCCATTACCCGTGAGCTCCTGCTGTGCCTGCTGGGCTAGATTTCCTTCACTCTCTTGACTGGCTGTCCCCAAATTCGTGCTGGCAGAGTGTCAGCATGCAGGTCAGTGGGCCATGGGTGAGAGAGGTCTAAGGCAGTGCCAGATCTGGATGGAACAAACCTAGTGCCAGGGAAGGGTACAGCCTGCCTCTGTGCTGGGATTCCAGGAGTCAGCAGCAGGGCAGACACAACATGCAGAGCTCAGTCCTTCTCCACCCCACGGAGGTTAATGTACCCCTCAAAATCAGTGTTGGCATCTCAATGGAGGCGATGTGGGCAGGACTTGGGAGGATTCCCATAGCCAGGAGTCTGCACTCTACCTTGGAGCCTCCTAAGGAGGGTGGAGCTCTGCCCTAGAAAGAGCAGGATCCGTGTCAAGGAGGGTGTGACATAGAGTAGAGCTCAGTCCCACTGGTCTGTGCACAGACTGATCTGGCCACCATGTCTCAGGTTAGCGGAGGGCTCAAGGCCATACACAAGCGACAGCTACAGGACCTGGTGAGCCTGGGCCACCTTCAACGTTGTGTGGGCACATCTCATCACCTCCTGAGCAACCCACTTGGTTATGGAGTGGTACCAGGCCATGCCTAGGGGTCAGGAACACCCTTGCTCTACTTGGTGCAGCCAGATCCACCAGCCTTCCCAGGCATGAGCAAGAGGACTCCATATCCCAGGGCACTGTGGCCCAACAGGCAGCTGACTGCCTGCAGGCAACCCTGACCATCAGGGGAGAAGGCAGAAAGCTTCCCTGTCTTCTGTGCACCCCCAGCTCTGCCCCTGCAGCTGATCTGGTGCCTGCCAACACAGCCATCTCAGCCCCTGTAATGCAGCAGGTAAAGCAGCAAGCTTTGCACTCCACGGAGCCCTGGACAGGATGAGGAAATCAAAGGGACACATCTGTGGGGATACCCATCTCTTACTGTGTAGCTCTGAATAACCCTCCCAAAGAAAATAAAGAGCTAAATTTAAACATATATAATACATCACAGGTCTTCCATAAAAGCAAAAAAGCAAAAAGTGGCACACAGGGAAAGAAAGAACCTTGGGAGACGAGCCCCACCACTCCTAGCTCAATTCTATTCTCTGCAGAAAACACTGGTCTGAGCACAGTGCTAGAAGAGAGGATGCAGCCAGGGTCTCTGCATCCGAGAATGCAGAAGAGGTTTCTCTGTACCCATCTCAGCTCTGACACTGCTGGTGTGGGGTGGAGGGTGCGGACCCCAGAGCTCACAAACTCAGTCCAGACCACGATGACGCTGATGACTCAAAGCAGGCTAAATCCGTGTGCAGATGCTCCTGGACCCATGACAGAGTTCCTTCCCACTAATCTGACAAGGCTCTTCATGCTCAACCTACTCAACACCCTGCCTCACCCACTGGGCTCACTGTAGAGCACTGCTGTTCGCTGAGTGATTGTGCCATTATACTGTCAGTCCAGACATGGTCAACATTCTAAATTCTCAGCACAGTTGTTACCAACCAATGGCTTTCATACCATTGTAACGTAAGTTGAAGCACTGTAAGTTGTGGACCATCTATATTGAGAAAAAGTAGTCAGCAGTCTAGAATTCTAGAAACGTTCCTATTATAATGAAGGTCCACTTTTTTTCAAACAATAAATATGGGCATTTAATGATAAAATATTTGTTAAAGAACTATACTTTGGATTTACGCTGTCAAATATGGCAGATCAGAATTTGAGTATTCTAAGTTTCTGATGTTCTTTTTTTTTTTGGGGGGGGGCGGAACCAGGGATTGAATGCAGATCCTTATGCTTGCCAGGGAAGCACTTATACTACTGAGCCATCTCCTCAGCTCCGAAATTGTTGTTTTTTTTTTTGTTTGTTTGTTTGTTTTTTGTTTTTTTTTGGCAGAACCGGGGATTGAACTCAGGCCCTCGCTTACCAGGGAAGCGCTTATTCCACTGAGCCATTTCCCCGGCCCCCTCTGATGTTCTAAGGGAGAAAAATGTGTACGTACAGTAGACTTTCCTAATTAGACACACATTCATGATACAGAAAAAGGTCATGGAGAGCTTGCAAACAAGTAGAGGAAAACGGAAGGACAAAACAGATTTTCAGTGCACGTCACTCAACAGAAAGGAAGACAAGGAAAGCCCAAAAGGCAAATTTAAAGCACACATGGCTCTAATGTGCAGTTTGTTGAGTCTTCCCATTCTTTGTATATAAGTATGATAAAAGCAAACAATGACAGTATTTTCTTACATCAACTGCAAGACATACCCTGCTTCTCGTATTTTAAAGTAAGTATGTGTATCTTTTTTTTTTTTTTTTTTTTTTTTGCTGTACCAGGGATTGAACTCAGGACCTTGCATTTTCCAGGCAAGTGCTTTGTTCTACTGAGCTATCTCCCTGGCTAAGCATGTGTATCTTAAAATGAATAGACCAAAGTAATAAGGAAAAAAAGAAATCCGTGAGGTGTTTGAGGAACTAGATTATAAGTGAAAATGGACTAAATTTCCCCATTAACACAAATACTGATGAACTTAATAATCTTAAGATTCCAATTAGCTATAGTTTGTAAGTACATAGAGCATACTTGTACAAACTTAGGCAGCCACAATCCTAGGGAGCAGCCTCTACAGGTCTGGTCTACTGCTGCCCGGGTGCTGCTACATGGCAGGATAGGTGAGGACAGGGCTCCCAGAACTAGGGAAAGAGACGGCCATGCAGAGCCCTGGAGGAGAGGCAGCAACTTCACACTGCAGGGAAACTGCTCTCAGTTTTGCACAGAGGAGTTTCATGCCCTGAAAATCTTCTGTGCTTTGCGAATTCATCCTTACACTCTCCGACAGATCCTGGCGCCCACTGATCTTCACTATTTCCATGGTTTTGCTTTTTCCAAAATGGCACAGCTACACATCTTTTTCAGATTGCTTCTTTTATTTAGTAGTAGACATTTAAGATTCTTCCCTGCCTTTTCATGTCCTAACAGCTCATTTCTTTTTAGCAATGATTAATATTATAGTGCCTGGCTCTACTAGTTTATTTACCTATTTACCTGCTGAAGGGCATCTCAGCTGCTTCTAGGTTTTGGAAACTATGAGTAAAGCTGCCATGAATATCCAAGAGCAGGTTTTGTGTGGACACATTTTCTGCTCCTCTGGGGAGGCTGCCAAGGGTGTGATCACTGAGTCAGATCAGAAGACTGGTTAGTTTTGAAAGAACCTGCCAGGCTGTCTTCTCAAAGGACTATGCCATTCCGCATTCCCACCAGCAATGAGTGTAGTTTTCACTGCTTCACATCATCACTAGCATTTTGCGCTGTCACATCTCAGAACTGGCAACTGTCACATCTCATTGTTGCCAGCTGATGACACTGACATCACGTAGAGCATCTTTTCATTCCCTTATCTGCCACCTGTACATCTTCTTTAGTGAAGCTGATGTTCAATTTCTTTCTCATTTTTTTTTCTTATTGTTAAGAGTTCTCTGCATCTTTTTTTTCTGGAACCAGGGATTGAACTAAGGCCCTTGTGCTTGCCAGGGAAGCGCTTATTCCATTGAGCCATCTCCCTGGCCCCTTCTCTGCATATGTTGGATAACAGTCCTCCATCAGATGTGCCTTTTACAAATATTTTCTCCCAGTCTGTGGCATGTCTTTTTATTCTCTTGCCATTGCCTTTTTTTTCAAAGTTTTATTGATAAACAGATAACAATGAGACAGTTTCAAATCAAATTGGAAGTACAGTTTCAACAAATAATGCACTGCATATATTCTTCTTAGTGGTTAATTGCTGTACAAGATGTGGACTTGTGATCCTATTTACAAACACCATTAGAACAAATCATTCTATTCATTAA
>NW_004524621.1:6658687-6673412 GCF_000260255.1 Octodon degus | reverse complement strand
GGGGGGTGGCCCGAGGGGGAGGGAGAGGGTCTGGCCCAAGCTGCACCTGGGACCGCCGGCGCAGGGTAGCTGGAAGCTCTCCACACACTCACTGGACCTGGGCTAGGACTGGGTCTCTTCTTCTTCTTCTTTTTTTTTTTTTGATGGTGCTAGAGGCTGAACCCAGGGCTTTGTGAATGCGAGTCAAGTGTGCTACCATTGAGCTACACTTCAGTCCTTGCTATTTTCACAGAGCAGAACTTTTGAAATTCTATGAAGTTGAGCTGTGGACCTGTTTTCTTCTTGAATGATGTCTTTGCTAGTATCTAAAAAGTCATTGCCAAACCCAAAGTCATGTGAGCTCCTCCTATGTTATTTACTAGGAGTTTAAGAGTTTTGTATTTTACATTTGGGTCTATGATCCATTTTGGGTTAATTTTTATGAAAGATGTATGGTTTATATTTATTTTTTTCACACATAGATGTTCAGTTGTTCAAATGCCATCTTTGCTCCATTGTATGCCTTTGCTCCTTTATCAGAGATCAGTTGATCATATCTGTACAGTAGGGGCTATTTGTGTGTGTGTGTGTGTGTGTGTGTGTGCGCGCGCGCACGCGCGTGCGCAGGGTCTCACTAAACAGCCAAGACTCATAGTGATCCTCCTGATTTCTGCCTCCCTCGTGCTGGGATTACAGGTGTGTGCCACCATGCCTGGACTTCATCACCAGCTCTGGTAGGGGTGGGGCCAGCACGGCATGTGCAGCCAGGAATTGAACCCTGGCCCCTACGCTTACCTAAGCAAGTGCTTAGTCTGCTGAGCCATACCAGTGGCCCTAGGGGCTATTTTCTTGAACTGATGTATTCTCTGCTTTTCCCAACATCACAACAGGGGCCCTGTCTGCTTGTGCTAATCTATTCATTCCAGATTTCCTCCTATGCTGGGTCTTCTTTGGGGGATCCCACACCTTACTTCTTGGCAGTTTATATCTAGGGTGGTTTCTGGTCCTCCAGGCAAGCAGGTATTCAACATGCTTACCTCTGCTCAGGAGATGGTGGTGGCCTGTTTGTCTGCCACTTTTTTTTCTTTTTCTTTTTTTTTTTTTTTTTTTTTTTGTGGCTGACTCAGCCCACACTGGGGGTGGGGCTGGTGCAGCATGTGGTGTCGGGGATTGAACCGAGGTCCCTGCACATTTGCCTAAGTTTGCCTAAGCAGGCGCTTTAGATCTCTGAGCTATCTCGCCGGCCCTTGCCACTTCTACGCTTGCTGCACTTTCTTCTTCTAGTTCAAACACCACCCCAGCCAAGATTCAGTGTGAGCTCCACCGATGTTCTCTGAGGACCCGAGTTGGAGAGGTAGCTGGCTAGTCATTCTTATTTTGCAGCAAAGACAGGCCAAGGCACAGAGTAGCACATGGGGGACAGAGAATGAAGCCTAAATCCCCTGACTGAGGCCATCCCACTGTCTCCATTTCCCTTTGAACCAAGACAGGTTTCCTTCAGTGGCCCTCCCCTTTCCACCAAATTGTTTCACTGTCTGGGAGCTCTGTGGCCTTCCAAGAGGCCAGGACTTACTGCCACGATACTCCTGGCCTTGTGATTTATAGTATGTGCTGTGCCAATTCCTGAGGCTCTAACCCTGCCTCTGCTCATCTGTGCAAGGGTCTGACACAGAGGTTCAGAGGCCACTGAGGCCACCAAAGGGCTGGGAGACCATGTGGCACCTCTTGGTTGCTGCCAAGTCCCCAGTCACTCCAAACCTGTGCCCAGTTTTGAGCTAACTGTCCAGACTATTTTGTTTTTCGGGGATTAGAATTGAATCTGGGCTACCCAGAGGTGCCCTCCGCAGATCCTCAAGTCCTACACCTGTTTTGTCCTTAATTTATTATAGTCAAGGAGGTACCAAGAAGGGGGAAGAGCAACACTGACAGGAATCTTAACATGAAGCCTTGTCCCTTTAGTCAACCGTGGCTGGGTCACTTGCCTTGTCACTAGGCATCAGCCTTGTCCACCACAACATGTTAGCCTATCAATACACAGATAGGTAATGCTCACAAGATTATTTTCCCCTCTATTCATGAAGGCAGGTGATGGAGTCAGGCAGGAGACCACAGCATAACCCAAAGCTGCTGCATATCAACCCACAGATGACTGAGACACCAAGTGACAGGGCTGGCAGCCTTCTGCTTAGCAGGTGACAGTATTCAGCTAACAGCATTTCTGCTACAAGCTAAATACCAACCAATTTGATGTATGCCAGGGAAGAGAATGTCTTCTCTTGATCCATTCAATGATTTTTAAAAAAAAAATTACAGTACAGGATTACTTATCATGAGTTGATTTTATGAGGGAAGTTCTATAATATATAACAACATCCTAGTATGAAATGGATTTTTCTTTTATCAAAGGTACATGCTGTCTGAGATGGATTCTCTATCTCACTGGGACACCCAGGCATTCACAATAAGCTGATTAGTTCTGGGCAAAAGAAGAAAAACAAATATGAGTTTGAAGGTCACCCTTTTCTGACTTTGCTTAAAAATCCAACTCCATTGTAAGCCTTCCTGCATCCTCATCCTCCACTAGAAGGGCCAGGGTTTGCTCTGGGAAAAGGAAATGCATTTTCCATGGAAAGGAGGCCACTGGAGAGGGACAGTCAGGGGACATACAGCATGGAGGCCCTGACCTGAGAAGACATTGGGAGCCTCTCAGGATGCAGCACAGCTGAAAGGGTTCTGCAGATCTCACCCAGTGAGCTGCCAGCTAGCTCAGAGCATACCATGGGAGCTTCAGGATTGCCTAAAAGTCTGCTCAGGAGATGTGGTTTGGCATGATGCATCTCTTTGCAGAAAGAACCTGAGGAAAAGCCCTTTCCTTCCCTTCCCAAGCACTAGGAGGGTACTGTCTCAGGCCTGGTATGGGGAGGGTGCTCACAGCAGAGTCCCCACCAAGTTCTGGTTTTGCTCTTAATCTCTGACCTTTGAAAGCCTGTACCCCCTCACACATTCCGAGTTTACAACCAAATCTTCTGATTAGTTTTTTTTAAACAGAAGATGTGATTTCCTGCCTAAATATTGATATTTTAAAATCAAACCCTCTCATTTTCATTTACACATCCACGTATGTAGCTCCTTGCACTCTGTACCCAGGCCCCCTGATCCCCATCCAAACCTGCCGAGGCCTCTCTCCCCAGACCACACCATGGTCACCTGGTCCACTTCCTTCCTGTCTTTCGCCCATTACCTTGGAGCCTCAGAGATAGGGAAGCCCAGGACAGAGTCTGATTCCAGCTCAAGAAAAGCTAGAGGATCTAAATCAGCTCAAAAGAGAACACATAGTGGCGTGCATAGTGGGGAAGTTGCTGCCACCCTGTGTGAACATGGCCGCCGGCCCATTCTGCTCCCCTCACTTTTGCTTCTGGCAGATATGGGGGGGGGGACCTTGGCACATTGAAAGTGGTCATTCCCAAGCTTGATTACTCTTCTGACATGAAGCTGGACCTGAGTAATCTGCTTTTATCTCTGAATGTCTTTTGTGCTTACCCTAGCCTACTTGTTTACAACAAAAAAAGCTTTTACATTTATTAACAAAAAGGCTTTGTTAATTTCTACTGTATTATTTTTCCCAACACCATGGTGCTATAATTATTTAAAAGCATGATTGTGACAAATTGATAATTGTTACACATGAAAGCAAATGTTATTGAATTATATCTCTTAATGAGAAGAGTAGAGCTGCTTTTCTAACCAGTGTCCCTCTGTCCAGGAATCAAGATGACCCTGCTCCATTGAACAGGTTCAGCCTCTGCTATACTCAAGTTTCACAGAAGTGTTGGAAAACTGCATGAACCTGAAGACAAGGTGACATATTCTTGCAATGTCCCTTCTTGAGCTCCTACATAGTATCTCCTAAGCAAGAAGGTGATGTGAAATTAAAAACTATTTAACGCTTTATCAGCTGTCAACTCATTTGGGTTTAATTGAAGTGTTTTGAAAGGGAAGGATTACAGAGTACATGACTTGTAAGAGGATTTGTTATCCTGTCATTCTTCACTTTTGGCATGTTTACCAGAGGCTACTCCTCACTTACTCTGGTGTGTTTACCAGAGGGGCTGCTTCCCACTTACCAACAGACTAATATTTACCCATGATTCTTTGTCACCTTGTTAAATCTTTACCTAGTCTGAGGGGGGTCGAGTACACTGAAATGTTAATTTTAGTGCTTTTTAAACAACTTTAATGTTTTTTTGATAAAGCACTTTTACACATAATTATTTTTAAAGCATTTTCCTTGAAATCTTGAAGTTGCAGATTTAGTTCATTCTATTTACAGTGAATGTCCTCCATGTACCCTAATCCTTCTTGGCAGACTAGTGAACCAAATAAGACACACATTTTCTATCAGAAAATGCCTGACCTACTTTTTCAATTGAAACAAAATGTTAGCATGCTTTCCCAGGGATATTAAAAAAAGAAAACCATTGAGAAATACATTATAATATACATTTTAGAAGATAAATTATTGAAGGCAATAAAGTCAGGCCTTTAAACATGTAGGTCTAATATAATTAACTGACCCATTTTATAGTACAATAAAAGAAAATGAGATTAATTTGTAACAATTTAATGAAACATGTAGGCAAATATTCAGGTTATGTACTAACTGAAGAGAATGATAAAAAAGCATGTGTTTACTGCTTTCAGGCAATAAGCACTAAATAAATCATTCAAAAACCTTTAAATAGGTCTATTGTAGTGCTGGGGATAGAACTGGGGTCCGAGGCATCCAGACTAACAGCCTACAACTGACTAATACTGCAGCCCCTCCCTCAGTGATTTTGGTAAGCCTTTGGGGAAAAAAAAAGTACACATTGTTAATAATTCATTAGCCCAGTAGTTACCACCCTGTCATATTGTTTGTAGTATTATTTAGGAATACTGAATTCCACAACAGGAAATAAGGGAAATGAGTAAAGAAACAAGTGGCCTACAGGACACAGGAAACTGGGGGAGTCAGCCAGCTGACTCTGGGGAGGAAGGCAGGAAGGCCTTGAGAGGCAGCCACACTCATGAGTCACAGTTACCCAGCAGTTGTTGACTACCATTGTGGTCCTCCTGTTTTGTGCCTGGGACACGCAGATGCAAGGAGAAGTGCCTTTCACCCAGCTGAGTCATGCTCTCAACTGAGTCAGTTTTCATCTTAGTTCCAGAATAGAGAAACAAATCTTTTGTCTATAACAAGTGCTGCTTTTTACTTTGGTACTTTTGACTTTCCAAAAACAATTTTCTACATTTTCATGTACTTATAGAAATATCCAGATGGCTAAGTTTTTTTTTTTTTTTTAAAAAGAAAATTAGGCTAAAATCAGTCTAAATCTCATCATCCACCACAACCAGACTCGTCTACATATTCAAACATAATACACCCACATTTCTCTAAGACCATGAGGCATAAATACTAGTAACGTTTCCCACTGTTTATTATAAATGTCTTTCCACAATAACACAGTCCAAACTCTAGTTCTACGCTGTAGTTTGTCATTCATTTCACTGCAGCACCTGAACCCCCTATTCCATCTAATGGTCTTGTTGAGGTTCAGCATTCTTCTATTCATGTGCTCCTAACCACATGACCTACCCCAGCCAGTAACGTGGGACTGTGGTCATCATCCATTTCATAGACAAGAGAAGGGGCAGCTGCACCATTTCCTCCACCCCGCCTTATGCATGAGTGGGGTCAAGGTACTTTTCTGGAAGACAGAGAAGCCAAGAACCCAGGGCAGGACCAAGAGACTGTCCCAAGCTGGGTGCGCATGCCAAACACTGCAATGTGAAGGGAAGGAGACCTGTAGTCTCAGTGGCATCCGTCCACTCCTCCCAAACTATGCCCAGCAGGTTCTGATCCCAGACTTGTCAGTGGAGCCCAAAACAAAAACGTGAGAAAAGAAAACCTCAGCAACACCTCAGTAGTGAAATGTCTTATTTTTATTGAGAACATCTCAAGTCCTTTGTCTAGGTGCGACAGCGTCTCATGCTCAGCTCCGGCTGGCCTTGGTGTAAGAGGAAGCTCATGCAGGCTGTAATGTGTTATATACATAAATATACATATGGAGAACACTGAGGATTGTATCTTAGCAACAAGTTTCTCAGCTAAATTACATTCATATAAAGTGTCCAAATTCTAAAATCAAATTAAAAGCATATAACCCAAAGCCTGAAGCAGCAAACAGCTTAAGGCTTCCTCATGAACATTCCATAGACTGTGCTTTTAACCACTGTGCTCCCCTGAAGAGAACCTGGTTCTTCTGTACCATCCCCCACTGGTAAACAAGGAAGAGCAGGGTGCTGCTCACATAGGAGGTGGCTTCTAAACAAACTGAAAACACTCACACACCCTCACAACTGAGTCATGGCCACGGCAGATGCCCATGGGCCAGGGCTTCCCTGTTTTCAGGCCTCCAGGGTGGACAACCAAGTAGCCCAAACCCCTCCTCGCACACAGGGAGACTGATTGTCACAGGACACGTCAGGGGACAAGGACACAGGGGAACAACATACACCTGACACAAGTCCTCTGCCCTTTCCACAAATAAAATTTGGGGATAATATAGAGGACATTTTTAATTTCACAAAATTTAGATATGGGCAAGTCTTTTATTTCTCTTGTTGGATCAAAACTAAGAGTGTAGAGATGGGATTTCTGATGTAAAGTACTCAGAGGTGAGAGAAGTCACCTGGCTGTATTCATCTGCTCAGAGGCCAGGGCAATGTACAGCTCTCCCTGGAGGTGTGCACCCTTCCTCAGACTTGCCACCTGGTGGGGACAGTGGCTGCCTGCCTTACTGCAAAAGCAACTTGGGCTTTGAGGACAAAGCGGTGATTGGAAATGCAGAGAAGTCAGAGCCTTACGAGACTTGGGCTTGCACATTTAAAAACAATTTCTTTTAATCACAGAACAATTTACCAAACAGGAAAGGATGATGGAAGATGAAGACTTAGAATCAAATCTGCAGCTTTTGGCATCCTTTGCTGGGCAAGGTACAGGTGATGGTGGCTGGCAGTGGCCAACATCCACCAGGCTGCCATTCCTAGGCTCTAACCCCACCTGGGACAGCCCAGGTCTACAGAGTGTGCCACCTTACCCACCCCCCATCTGACTTCTTCACCAAGCAGAGCTGTTCCTGAGCTGTCCTGAGGCAGAGGGTCTCCATGGAAGTAACACCTCGGGGTTCGCTGACCTAACAGAACTGATCCCCTCTGCTTAACAAGATGTCCTCAGTACTTAAAGGGCTTTCCTGGCTCCAAAATGTCAACTCCCTGGCTGTGTCTGGTTTTCTGTGAAGTCTTTTCATGTGCAGATGCAGGATGTGGGAACAGCTGAGCAGTGATGATGTAATGTGACGTACGATGCATCCTGGCCGCTCTCACGGAGGGCCTGCTTCTCACTCTCTTAGTGCAGCTGAGTCGTCTCTGTGGTCTTGTCCTGGCAGCAAGAGGAGGTGACAACCTGCCCTCTGGTCCCCAGGCCACTTTCCTCCCTCTCCCCCATACCCAAGGACATTTGCTTCTGGGATGGGGGGTGGGTCAACTGTGCACTTTTCAGCCATGACCCGACAGAAGGAACAGCCAGACATACTGAGTGGTTTTGTTTTTATGTATATGGAACACATATGCACTGGACTTTAAACCCAAAATCCACATATTTCTTAAAAACTAAGTCCATCTCCCAATCCCCACTACAAAAAATACAATTTATAGAGCAACTGCAGAGAAAGCCAGTGCGCAGGCACACTTGCCCCAGATCTGACATGCGCAGGCAGGGCACTTGACCCTGAGGCACATGGGTCCCACCAAAGAGGTGCTGCCCCCACAGGCCCAGGGGAGTCATGAGAACCCCATGCTGCTCCTGTGTGGTCTTCAGATATCTGTGCACAGCTCAGTGGCACGGGCATCAGCACCCTGGTGGTGGCCATGGTGATTACGCTGTAGGGTGGGGTCTGCACCTTTCCGCTCCTGGCCCCCAATTTCCCTTCTGCGACCCCCAGAGTGCAGTTGGCGCTGAGCCCATGGCAGCAGCGCACGCACCTTTCCCAGCTCCTCTAACCCTGAGTGGAAGCTACAAGGCACCTGGTGCAGGTCTCTGGCCCAGGCCCAGGTGGTCACACCAGGCTCCAGCTGCTGGGCCGTCCTGTGCTCTGGGGTTGCTGAGCAGCGTCCCCAGGCCCCTCCTGGTGCCAGCAGCACCTGAGCTCTACCTCACGACACTGATGCTGGACTGCACCTCACCAGCATCACACCATCTCACCAGCTCCAGGCTACATGCTTTTTAGTTTTCAAATATGTCTTTGATAAAGCTAAATAGAGTAACTTAAGAACACGCTTTCTGCAGCATGCTCCAAGGATGAGTGGCTACGAGGCAATGCTAGTTCCATCCTGGGCTTCCCTGGGCCATTGTCCTTCCATGTGCAGGTCCCCAGGAGGGGTACAGAAGTTCAGAGCCAAGCCCTGTTGACCACGCCACCAAAGAAGTGGCCAGGATGGGGCCTCTATAAATGAGTCTTACCGGGATTATTTGAAAGTGAAGTAAGAGTTTCTATGATCTGATCCCCTCAGAGCATGGAAGCCTCTAGCAGGGCTGTGGCAGCAGAGTTACCATGGGGGCCCAGCATGTGCCTCAGGGACACATGACAGCATGCTAGTATTGCCAAGGGACAGTAAAACTTACTCTGTGCAGCTAACGGTGAAGAATGTGGGGCCAGGCCTGCAAAGGATGTGCGCCAATCCCAAGGGCTCCATGCCCTATCTCCACCTTCTCACTCTCCTCCGTGTAGAAATTTTGCAATTAAAATAATGTGGCATAAAGTGACCTGACATAATTACTTATTTTATAAACCACATTCCTAACTCTGAATAAATTATTTATTCAAGAATTTCACACAAAGTAGTTTCTATTTTCCTAAACTTAAGGAAGCCCTACTCAGTAGAACTCAATGTCTAAGGTAAACTGAGGTTGGAAGCAGTCACTGGGTAACAGGGCAGGGAACGTAGGGCCAGGGGAAAGTGGGCAGTAGTGCTGGGCCCACCTCCTTGTGCCCCAGTTCAGAGTGAGATGCCCTGCACCCCAAGTGCCCCCGTGCCTGCCCTGGTTCAGGTGTGGGACACGGGGCTGACACTGGGACTCTGTGCCCCTACGTGTCCCCCAGGAGTGCACCTGCTCAGTTCAGGTGTGAGGTTTGGGGTTTAGTGCCGGGGTCCCGCCAGGGTCAGGGCGTGAGTGAGAACTGGTCCTGCTCCGTGGGCTTCTCCACCCAGGCGCCCAGCCCTGCCTTGATGAAGGCAGTGAACAGGCGGGCCTTGGCGGTCTGATACTCCCGCGCTGCCAGCTTGGACTCGTGGTACGTGGTGGGCTTGGTGATCCTGCTACGCTGCAAGTGTAGGGGGACCTGCAAAAGGACAGCAGTAAGTGGAGGAGTGCAGCTGCTGGGGCAGCAGCAGAGGAAACACCCAGGATGACCCCTGGAAGGAGGAATTAGTACTGTACTGGCTGGGTGGGTGGGGGGGAACCCCAGAAAGGCACCCTCCCACCCGCAGGGAATGGTACCCCAAGATAGTATGGGTGGCCATCCTGGAGCTCAGCCATCACTGCTAGGAGCAGCTCAGGGGCAGGTGAAGCTGCAGACCTGGGGCCTGGGGATGGGCTCTGGGGAAGCCACAGGTATTCAAACCCTCCAAAGATACCATGGAGCACATGTGCCCACCTCAGCAAGGACAGGACAATTCCTGCTCCAGCCTGCATACCAGTGTTTCCTGTTGGCCTCACTCAGTACAGGCTGCAACCATGACTTAAGAATGATAAAAAAACTAATGAAACCCAACTTACTCTATGAGGTTTCATTTGGGAAAAAGAGAGGGTCTGTAGCTAAAATCAAAGTTTTAAAGCCCTGAATGCAGGGCTTAACAGACCCCTAAAGGTTGTGCTGAGAAGGCCAGGGGCATCTGGTCCCTTCTTCATGTCGTTGTCCAGTGGCACAGCAACTCCCTCCTTGCTCTGGGTTGGCTCTTGGATGTCCCTGAGGAACATGTTAAAAGCTCTGTTCCCAGCTGATGGCACTACTGGGACACTGTGGCCTTGAGGAGGTAGGGCCTATGGGAGGTGTGTGCCTTGAGGGGATGCCAAGACCCTGGCCCCTTCCTCTCTTGTGCTAGCTCCTTACCTAACATAAAAGAGAGCATCTCTGCTCACATGCTTCCTGTTCTGGTGCCTGCCTCACCACAGGCTCAGAGCCACAGGATGAGGCAGCCATGGTCTGAAACCTCTGCGATGGAGCTCAAATCAACCCCCTCCTTCTAGGTGCTGTTACACCGATAGAAAGCTGAAGGACTCTGAAATTCATGCTGAGCAGTGGGGGTTGTTGCTGAGACTGTACCTGACACCATGTTCAGAACCCTCTGGATTGGTCTGTAAGAAAATCTGGGAAAGGGTGGAGAAGCAGGTGAGAGAAAACTTGATGTTAAGCTTAGTGGGTGATTCTGGTCCTGCCTCAGGAGAAGACTGACAGAAATGCAGACAGCAAACGATGTGCTGACAACTCAGATGGAAATGAGAACTCAGCTGCGAATTGCACCATAGGTCATTGATGTTATGCTTTGGCAAAGAAGTTGTCTAGGTTTTTTCCCATGCCCTGAGACTCTGTGGGAGGCCAGGTTTACAGGTGACAGATTAGTCTATTGGATAGAGAACAGTTCACGGCAGCACAATGCTCAGGCTGTGGTCTGGCTACTACTGACTACTTTTATCTAGATTTGCAGTGAGAATCAGGAGGAAAAAGCAAGAGCAGAAAAATTTGCAGTTTCGGCAGAAAAGCAATTTGTTCAAAGGTACAGCTGAGATGGGTACAGTTGCTAGAGAGTAAATAGTATTTAAAAAAGGGCAAGTTCTGGGCACCGTAGCATACTCTATAGGACTAGCTACTGAGGATCATAAGTTTGAAGTCAGCCTGGGCAACTTAGTGAGATGTGGTCTCGAAAACAAATATTTGAAAAGGGCTGGGGATGTAGCTTAGTGGCAGAACACTTACTTAGCATGTAAAAGGCCCTAGTTCAAACCCCTGTACAAATTATTAAAAAATTATTAAAAATTTTTAAAAAGCCAAATACTTTGCTATTGCTCTGGGAGAACAGGAAAGATGTCTTCACGGTATTTTAGGAACTGACAAACCCTACACATCACAGACTCAAAGATTTGTGTTTGAGAAGAGAGCCCCACAGTACTTGCTTATACCTGATGACCTGGAGAACTAATTCTCCAGGATTTCATTTCCCCAAGTTTGACCAACCTGAAACCCAGAGCCCACCTTGGCATGATCCAAGTGGGCCTGGCTATTGCTCAAACTGGTGGCAGACTATGATGTTGCCGCTTGGTACAGGTTCTACAGGCATGCAGAACGTGGGCTACAGGTCATGGAGGCTTTTAATTTCAGCTCAGAAGAAGTCCTGGGAGGCTAGGTAGTCTGTGGTAGTGTTAGACAGAGCCTTGTGGCAACCCTGGACAATGAGTGTAGCTGTAAGAGTGAACCTCAAGTTCTAGTGGAGACCTCAGGAAAGGGAGATGCCAGGCACATAGGAAATCTGCCAAGGGATGCTGAGGGCAGCAAGCAGAGCTGGCTCAAGAGACAGGCCATGTGGGATATAGCTAGGCCATAATATCACTACCACTTGCCCCCACTTCTGCTCCTGAAACTAAAAGAGTTCATGTTTGCCCTGTAAAGCTCCAGTCTTGCTACAGTCTGATCTTTCTTTTCCATGCACCCAATCTTCCTTTTTGAAGTTGGGAGTGTTTTCCTTGTGCCTGTCCCACTACTGTGTGCTACAAGTATGTAACTTTTTGATTTTCATAGGCACTCACAGCTCAGAGTGAGATTGACTCACAATCTCAGAGGAGATTCAACTTGGATTTTTAAGCATTTTTTTTTTTTTTTTGCAGAACCGGGGATTGAACTCATGCCCTTGCACTTGCTGGGGAAGCGCTTATTCCACTGAGCCATCTCTCCGGCCCTGGATTTTTAAGCAATCCTGTAACAGTTAAAACTTTGGGGACTCTTCAACATGGACTGAATGTATTCTGCATTGTGAGATTGACGTGAATCTTTGGGGGCCAAGGGAGTAATGTTATAGTATTGACCAAAGGTCCATTTGTTAAAGATTTAGTAAACAACTGTTATGGGAGCTGGTGAAAACTTGAGCAGGTGGAGCCTTGTGGGAGAAAATGAGGTCACTGAGGGCATGTCCTTGAAGGGAACACTGGGACCGTGGCCCCCCCTTCCTTTGCTTCACCACAGGCTTGGAGGATACAGAATAAAATGACCACGGACCAAACTTTTGTAACCATGAGCCCAAAGAGACCTTTCCTCCTTGATGTTGATTTTTCTTACCTACTTTGTCATAGTTATGGGACGTTCACAGTCATAGTCCTGGGCAAACCTGGGCAGAGGGTCTTGGATTTTGTGTCAGGAAGGAGGAAACTGCCATCAGGACAGCTCTTATACTTGCCAGGGCCCCATGTTTAAACTAAAAACAATTTTAAGGAACAAAGAGATTTTCAAATGATCTTTTAAGGAGGCTGTACATGATGACAATGGTGATGGAGACCACAGGAGGAACAGAAGGGATGAAGATGGACACGCTGTGGGGAGGTGAGCCGGCGCAGTGCCGGGGAGGGCACCTCAGTACCTTGCCGTGCACACGCATCCAGCGACAGTACAATGCGTGCTTACACAGGCGCGACGCACGGCCCAGCTCGTCCTTGCCCGTCGTGGCATTGATGACCTCAATGGTGGAGTCCCCTACCGTCCAGTTGACACTAAAGTTGGGAGCCTTCCCTGGCTGTCGTGCCTCTGCATTACTGATTCCTGGAATGGAGCAGATAGAAAAGGTAACATGAAGCTGTGTCCCTACCAGGGAGGGGGGTGCCTCGCACACAGGGTCAAACATGGCTACAGATCATGTGCTCGCAGAGTCAACCCTTAATATGTGTATTTAATTAAAAAGCTATTGACTACTGAAGCAGAAATAATACTGTGGGATTTTTAACATTTGTAAACATTAAATGTATGACAACAATACCACAGAAGCAGAAGTGAAAATATGAATTGTAAGCTTCTGGCATCAGAGGTGAATGGTGTAAAATCATATGACCAGAGATTGTGGTAAGTTCAGGATGTATACTAAACTAAAAATCTCTGTTAAATTAACAAGAAAGAATTACTGCTAAAAAAAAAAATCAAGAAGGTTTTATTAAAATGGGATAATAAAATACATTCAATCTGAAAGTGAAAAGAAAAATGAAATAGCATATGGAACAAACAAAATGTGTAGAAAAATGGTAGACTGAAACCTAACAATATTAATTACCACAATAATGGGTCCAAGCCTCTCAAATAAAAGGAGACTATAATTGATGTGTACGGGAAGAAGGGATCTAAATAATGGTGCCTACGAGAAATATACTTCTAATATAAAATATTTGAAAAAAGAGGACATTAGAAAGATACTATTTGTCACAAAGCAAAACACTGTTGAAGAGGGTACCAGACAAAGCAGAAGAGAGTATATTACAAGACTGAAAAGTCATTTTCTGACTGTAAGGAGATATAGACTCATTAAGCTAGACTAGCAACCCTAAATATTTATTCATCTAGTCACAAAACAATAAAATATATGAAGCAAAAACTGAAAAAAAAATTAGAAGAAAAAACAGACAACATATAATTATAGATAGAGATTTGTAATACCCCTACCTCATGAATTGACAGTGGAAGGTCATTAAGAAAAAGACATTACATAATCAGAGGACTTGACCCAACTGACATTTACAAACCACTCACTTAGAAATCAACAACAGAAAGAGCTCTTTAACTCTTTTCCCCAAATACTATGCATGGAGCTAAAAAGCAGGTTCCTAAATAACCCAAGGGCCTGAGTATTTTGAAATGAGTGAATAAAGATACAGCATATCAGAATTTTTATTTTTTAAAATTTATTTTTATTTTAAAGAGAATAGAAAATAGATATTAGAAATGATATAGAATTTTTAAAAACCCAAGATGATAGGAATTTGACAACAGTTGTTAAATTGTTGTCTTCAAACTAGTTGCTCAGATTATCATATATAAGCATGTAAAATTTGTCAAAATAAAAATTCTAAGCATTAACGGCTCCCTTCATAGGGCTAATAAAAATTAGTAGTGCAATCACCTTAGCTATCCCGTGTATATACATGTATGGTTTTTCCCTTCTTTTTTCTTTCTTTTCTCCTTTCTCTCACCCCAGTTGTTCATTCCTTTTGAGCAGTTTCTTTCCCTTTTACTATAGCTATTGCACCTTTTGGATTTTATTTTCTATTTCAGGTTTTTACACTAGGGAGACAATGCAATGTTTATACATGCAAGTTTGGTTTATTTCACTTATATAGCCTTAAGTTACATGCATTTACCTGTAAAAGCCTTGAGTTTATCTTTCTTCATAGCTTAGTAATACTCCATTGTATAAAAACACCACTTTTAAAAATCTATTCCTGGGGCTGGTGAGATGGCTCAGTGGTCTAAAGCACCTACTTAGAACAAGCTTAGCAGCTTAGCAAAGCACAGGGACCGCAGTTCAATCCCCCAGCACCATATGCCAGCCACTCCCGCCCCCTGGTGGGCTGAGCTGGCCACACACACACACACACACACACACACACACACACACA
>NW_004524621.1:6641749-6658564 GCF_000260255.1 Octodon degus | reverse complement strand
TTCCTTAGTTGATGGGCATTTGGGTTGTTTCCAAGATTTAGCTTTGTCAAACTGATGCTATCGACATGGATGCACATTTATCTTTGTAGTATGATATTTTCAATTCTTCTGGAAAAATACCTAGCGGGGATCAGTTAGGTTGAATGGGACTTCTAATCCTAGGTTTTTGAGGAATCTCCAGCTGATTACCACAGTGGTTTTACCAGTGGAGAAGGGTGGAGAACGGTTCCTGTTCTCCAACAGTGGATTCCTTTTCCCCCATAGCCTCTCCAGCATTTGTTATTAGTTGATTTCCTTATAATAGCCATTCTTTCTGGGATGAGATAGACTCTCAGTGTTTTAATTTGTATTTCTCAAATGACCAATATGATTGAACATTTTAAAAATATATTTATTTTCCATTTGTATTTCTTCATCTGAGAAGTGTATATTCATCTCAGCTGCCCATCTTCTTATTGGGTCTTTGAATTTTGAGGACCTGCTTCATTTTAATTCTTTATATATTCTAGATTAAAAGTCCTCTGTCTGAGGGACTGTTTACTAAGATTTTTTTTTTTTTGCCAATTTGTGGGTTTTCTTTTCATTCTGTTGGTGATTTCTTTCCATGTGCAAAAACTTTTCAATAAGATGATGTCCCAGTTGATTCTTTGAAGTATTTCCCACAGTTTTTTTTTTTTAACACTTTCATGGGATCAATGATATTTTATTTATTTATTTATTTGGTTGTTCAGTTATTTTGTTAGGTAGGTAGATTGTTAATACCAGGGATCGAACTCAGGATTTTGTGTTTGCCATGCAAGCACTTAAGGTGCTGAGCTATCTGCCCAGCTCTTAAAATTTTTTTCTTTTTACTTATTTATTTTTTTAAATTGGATACAGGGTCTCACTATGTAGTTCAGACTTGTAGTGATTCTCCTGTCTCATCCTCCCCTATACTGGGATTACAGGTGTGTGCCACCACACCCAGTTTCGGGGCCAGCAGTACATGCGGTACTGGGGATCAAATTTGGGACCTTGTGCTTGCCAGGCAGGTGCTCAGGCTGCTGAACTATCTCCCCAACCCTCTGCTGAGCTATCTCCCTAGCCCTGGTTTTTGTTTATGAACTCTCTATCTAGCCCTATGTCTTCAAGATTTCTACCTACTTTCTCTTCCAGTGGATTTAGTGTTTAATAGTTAGATCTTTAATCCATTTTGACTTTAGTTTAGTGGGAGATAGACATGGATCTAGTTTTAGCTTTTGGCATGTGGAAAGCCAGTTTTTCCAGCTTCATTGGTTAAAGAGGCTATCTTTGTTCCAGTAAACATGTTTGGCCCCTTTGTCAAGATAAGGTGGCTGAGTGTGTTTGTAGTTGTGCCTGCATCTTCTAATCTCTTTCATTGATTCTCAAGGCTGTTTTTTCTTTTTCTTTTTTTTTTTTTTTTTTTTTGCCATTACCTTGCTGATTTTATCACAGTAGTTTGGTGATATAATTTCAAGTCAGGGATTGTTATGCAGCATATCAGGATTTGTAAATCCTGCAAAAGTGATAAGGAAAATCTAAACAAAACAAAGCAAAACATGACCTCAGCTGGAATCTCAAAAAAATTAGACAGAGAGTGAATGAAACATCAAGTTGAAAAAAGGCAATAATTAAGATCAAAGTAGAAATCACTGAAATTTAAAACAGAAAAGGAAAAAAAACCCCAAAAAATGAAATGAAAAGTTGGTCTTTAGAAATGATCAACAGAATTCATAAATCACTAGCTAGATTGGCAGAAAGAGGATGAGGCAGAGGGATAGACAGAACAAATCACTAAGGAATACAAAAGGTATCACTAGTGAAAACAGGTATTAAAAATTAAGGAATATTATGAACACTATTATGCTGATATATTTGACAAATGAGATAAAACAGACAAATTTCCTGAAACACATAAACTACCAAGCTTATTCAAGAAAAAAGTCATAAAAGCCTTCTATTAATCATAAATTTAATTTATATTTAGATACTTTCTCATAAAGAAAACATCAGGGCCTATGACTTCACTGGTGAATTATGCCAAATATTAAAAAAAAATTAGTATCAACTCTAAATCCACTTTTACAGAAAACCAAAAATGAAGATGTGCAACCCAATTCATTTTATGCCTGACAGAGACACTGAAAGAAAGCCACACACGGTCATCCCTATAGATCACTATATCCACAGATGCAAAAAATCAACCAAAAATTTCAGCAACTTGAATTCAACACTAAGTGAAGAAACTAGCACACACTGACCATGTAAGGGATATTTCAGGAATGCAGATTGGTTTAATATATTTTTTAAAAGATCCATGCTGCCCTATTAACATTTTATGAAACAAACTAAATCACCATTTTGGAGGGGGAAAAAAAGCATTTGATAAAATCTAACATCCATTCTTTTTTATTTTTATTTTTTTTAAGAGCAGAATATATTTATTGGGGGAAAGAAAGCTTCTGAGAGGGACAGAAGTGGGGAGGGTGAGTGGGTTGTCTCCTGGGAAGCTGTCTCTTCTAGGGACTTTATAGAGTAATACCATGTGGTGAGGTGGGTTCAAGGTGGTGGAGAACATGGGAACTTACTTAGATGGGCATGATGTAGGACAAAACAATGGTCAACAAATGAGTTTACAAGCACCGCTGCTCAGGTAAAATTGATTAAATCCAGTACCAAATGAGGAAATGAGTCACATACCAAGTGGGCATGAACATGGGACAGGGTCTCTTCCTGTTGGGGGTTGGGTTAGTGACTCATTCTGGCTCTTTCAAGGTGATTGATACCTATTTAGAATATCAATCCCTGACACACATCCCTAGGGAAGTATATGGCTGCATCTGTTTACTTTTGTCTTGTGGTGTGGCCCAAAGCAGGAGCTAACAACCATTCTTGGCTAAATACAGTGGTACCTTAGTTTATGAATGGATGAGAATCAAATTCAATGGTTAGGTTCAATGTTCAACCTTGTGGGGAAATTAGTTTCAGTTCTTGCTTAGTTCGATTTTTGTCTATAGGGTCTCACTATGTAGATTGGACGTGTAGTGATTCTCCTGTTTTCAGTCTCCCAAGCGCTGGGATTATAGGCATGCGCCAACACACTCAGTCTCAGCACGCCCTGTGGGCAGGGCTGGCACTGCACTCTGGGGATCCAACCCCAGCTGCTGAGCCTAAGCAAGTGTTTTAGTTCACTGAGTTATCTGGCCAGCCCACCCAGTTTGATTTGTGACCAGAGTCATGGAAAGAATTAAAGTCTGTGAACTAAGGTACCACTGTACCTTTAGCAGCTAAGAATAGAAGGGATTTCCTCAGACTGATAAAGGCACCAGTGCAAAACCTATAGCTAACATCACACTTACTGGTAAAAGACTGGATGCTGCTCCCTGAGAGCACACACAAGACAAAGCTGTCTACTCCCACCTGTGCACCCCCAACATCATCATGAGAGGTCCTACCCAGAGGAGAAGTAAAAGAAAATGTGTAGACTGCAAAGCAAAAAATAATGAGTCACATGACCACTTATAAATAAAAACCAATGGGACCTACTAAAAAGCTACTAGAACAAATACTCCTATAGATTAGCAATGAACAACTAACTGGAAATCTAAGCAAAAGAATGACATTTAAAGTAGAATCAGGGCCCGGGAGGTGGCTCAGTGGAATAAGTGCTTCCCTGGCAAGCTCAATGGCCTGAGTTCAATCCCAGGTTCCGAAAACAAACAAACAAACAAACAAACCAAATAAAGTAGAATCAAGAATACTAACCATTTAGAGGCACATCTAATACAAGTTATGTAAGATATGAATATTGTAAACTGCAAATTATGCTGAGAAGGGGGGCAGAGACTAAATAATGGAGAAACACACCATTCATCATTGGAAGACTCAAAACCAATAGTGTATTGGTTCTATCAAAACAGGCCTACAGGGCTGGTGAGATAGCTTAGCAAACTAAGTGCCTGCTTTGGCAAGTGTAGGGACCAAGGTTTGATCCCCAGTCCTGCCCTCAGGGCATGCTGAGCTGGCAAAAGAGTCTGGACATGGTGGCACATGCCTGTAATCCCAGAGCTGAGGAGGATGAAAAAAGGAGGATCACCACGAGTCTGAAATGCGTAGTGAAACTATACCAAATACATTAATGATAAAACAAAAAAACTCAGGTCTACATATAGCAGTTCTAGCCAAACTCCAAGTGGACACTGTATAGAAACTGACAAGCAGATTATAAAGGTATCATGGAACAAAAGAAAAAGGACCTACGTATCTGAGGGCCCTCTCTGTCTGTAACGTACAAAGCTGGAGCATTAACTTGACCTGATCTCATACCTTCCATAACTACAGTAATTGTTCTGTCATAATTAAAATCACAGGGTCTGTGTAAGAAAGCTGAAACACAAACTAGAGGTTGGGAGGAAACATTTTTAATTTATTTATCTGATACAAGACTTATATTCAGGAAATAAAAAAATAATTTTTAAGACTCACTAATAAGAAGTTAATAAAATGTGTGAAAGTTTTGACACAATTCTTGAGGAGGCCACAGGAATGGCAAATTCACAACTGAAAAGCTAGTGAACTTAACTACTTAATAGGGAAGGAAAATCAAGACATACACTGAGGGTTGGACAGATAGCTCAGTGGATTAAAGTGCCTGCTTAGGCAGATGCAGGGATTGGTAGTTCAAGCCCCGGCCTGCCACGCTGGCCCCACCCCAGGGGCACGCTGAAACTGGGCATGGTGGCATACGCCTGTAATCCCAGCGCTTGGGAGGCTGAAAACAGAAGAATCACTTCAAGTCCGATCTGTGTAGTGAGACCCTGTAGACCCTGTATTAAACACATTAAAAAGAAAAAGAACACCCAGTTCCTCTGGCTATTTGTTGAGATAAACACACTTCTTTTTAATTTTTTTATTTTTATTTTTATTTTTTTGCGGAACCGGGGATTGAACTCAGGCCCTTGCACTTGCCAGGCAAGCGCTTATCCTACTGAGCTATTTCTCCGGCCCCTTACACTTCTTCTTTAAAAATGCCCATTTTAGTATGTCTGATGGGATCCTCCACCCTGGCTCTTCCTCAGGTTAGTATTGGCTGACAGTGTTGGAGGGTCTCTGCTCTGGAGGTGACAGTGAGGGGAGAGTATCCATGTTGTGTAAAAGTAGGGTGAATTTCTGACCATGATGGGACTGAATCTTTCATGAACAAATGACTAATGCTTATATATGTCATCTTCCATTGCAGTTCCATGACTTCTCTGTGACAAAACAAAAAATCATTGCTGAAGGATACTTAAATGCTAGGACAGCAGCATTGTGCACTAAAACTAAATGGTCAATTAACTACTAAAATAGGCCCCAAAAGTACATTTTTAAAAAATATTTCAAGCTAAATAAAGTGCTAGCTTTAGCAAAAGTGGAGTAAATAAAGCAAAAAGAAAACAGCTAGCCCAAGGTTCCAACACAAGCCATATGCTTTTTCTGGGGCAGAAAGCCCCAAGTGGTCACGAGCACGTTCTCCATGAGTCCCTGGGGCCGCACACTGGGGCTGACACCGACGGGCTGCTCATCTTCCTGGGCTGCAAAGCGAAAACTAGGGTAATGAGCTGATGCCTGGGACCGTGCAGAAACCAATAAAGGCAGGAGTGAGCCGGCTGGTAATGAGCGTCCCTCAGCTGCTGTAAATTAAGTGTGCTGAATCAGAACTTTTAAAGCAAAAATCCAGAGAAACTGTCAACTGGCCTAAAAAAACTGACACAACTGAAGAATGAGATGAGCTGGCACTGACATCCCACCTTAATGACAGTTTCTAATACGTTCCTAATAGAGAAAGGCAATAAGTGATTGTATACTTCATGATCAGCAACAGATAGGGTTACTGAGGGCTATTACAGAATTATTAGTCCCCTTAGTACATGAGAAACAGGAAAGACTGCAGAAGCCACCTATAAGGACAGCTGTGTGCACTGCACCTGCCTGAGCCAGCCATAGGCCACCAATGTGGGAGAAGGGCCTCAGAGTCCCTGGGTCTCCTGGCCATCTGGGAGCATCACCTCTAATATTCCTTACAAAAGATGACTCTGAACTGATAGGACAGGGTGACTTCCAGCCCATGCTCTTGGCTGATCCCAAGCTCTGAGAGCTGGCTGTTCACAATGCAAGGCTTCCCACAAAAAAGCACTGGGTACTCTTCCTATGAGACTGCAGGGCTTTGAACACACAGGTGCTGCCTCCAGAGGACTGCATGGCCTTCCCCTAACTCCGGAGGCAGGGGAAGGCCATGCACATATACACACATGCGTGCACAGAACCCAGGTGTGCGCACTGTCCTTATAGGAGGTGGCCAGGCTCACCACTGGGTTTGGGCTTGGCTGTTCCTCCAGGTTGGGGCTGTGACCTGCTGCAGTACATGGAGCATCTCCTGGGAAGAGGGTGGTGCTGCCTGCCCCGCCCCGCTGCCTGACTCCCCAGCTAGGCAGGGACTCCCAGATAGATGTGAAGATTTGGCTGAGTAGCTGAAAGGCATGCCTGTGCCCTAGAAATGAGGTAGAGATGGTGTCCAACAGAACCTGACAACGGTCACTTAAATATTTTAAAGGAGTTGTCAATTGTAACAGGTAATCATGCTCCTGTTGAAGTCACTTCCCATAGAAGAATTTTTAAAAGCTGAAGCTGCCTTCCCAGGGCTGCCCAAATGCTGTCTGGACGCATTAAGATCCTGACCCTTACACTGCTTTGTTTGCTTTTGTTTTGTTACAATGCTGCCATCAAAATCACCACTACAGAGAGCCCAGCCCACAGCCTTGGAGCAGCCAGCTTACCACCAAGGCCCTGCAGCCACCACAGGTGTGGGCACTGTCAACACCACTAGCCTTTCTTTTTGCATCCTTGGTGAGCTAGGGACCCAGGGACCCAGTGACCCACAGGGGTCAGCCAGATGCTGGCACTGCCCCAAAACATGCAGTGTGAAAGGGGACACAAGGAAGGAGAAGTCATCCATCAGGCTGCCACTGCAGAGGGGAGCAGGCACCTCACAGCAGGGCCTAGGCCACAGCAACTCAAGAACTGCATGTTTGATACAATGCTGCATTTATGCTGAATTAAAAATTAAAGTCATGCCATTTCAACCTTAGGGCTGGCTAGGGTTATTTTCTTCCTCCAGGGGAACTGTTGGAATTGTACAACTGTGCAGGGCTCCACAAAACCTCAGGCAGCAGAGCACTGCTTAAGGCTGGGCTCATCACTGGGCATAGGACAAACTGAGGCATGTAAGCTGCCAAGCAGGAGAACTAAAGTGGGGTGCATGTTGAGGCTTGGCACATCCCCCAGGCGGTGCATCCTCAGAGGAGGCAGAAGGCCAAGGGGGGACTGCAAAGCTGAGTGTACACAGTACAGGTGCTGGGAAATGGAGATGGTTTGAGGGTGGCGGGGGGGGGAGAAGATGACTTTATTCACATGTAATACTGGTAACTTTAGGATCTATCACATAGATGGAGGCTTCATTATCATTTATAGATATGTACAGTCTGTCCTTTATATAAACCCTGAAGGAAACAAGCTCCCCTTCTACATAGCAGCTGCAGGTTCAATGCCTCAGCACAGCGGTTACACTGGTGGAGTGATGACTTCTTGCAGATCTTAGCTAAGGACCAGATGCAGTACTCAGGCAGGTCCTGAGCAACAACACTGTGCATCTGCTGCATGCCATGCATCACACAATGCGTCAGAGTCTGGAAATGAAATCATAATGATACATGACACTAAGCCCTTGCCAGGGGTTGGCTAGCTTTGTGTCTACAAGGTGTGGTGCTAGAGGCTCAGTCCTTAGTGCTGCTATTTTTTTTTTTTTTTTTTTGTGGAACCGGGGATTGAACTCAGGCCCTTGTGCTTGCCAGGTAAGTGCTTATTCTACTGAGCCATCTCCCCGGCCCCTGGAGCCATCTCCCCGGCCCCTTAGTGCTGCTATTGAGAGCGCACCTGCAAGAGGTGACAGAGGAGGACATGGTCAGTGGCTGACCTTTTAGACCTGCAAAGGGGTGCAGGGGTGTGCTGACTCATTGTCCTTAGTAGGGGTTAATGCAATTCCTGTGCACTGTGTTCAGTTCTGGAGAGACTTAGCTGTCATCGCAGTGACCCTGGCCCCTCTGGCTCCCTGGTCACTTCATGAGATCTTTTGCATGTGTTCCTGCTGTTGGGTCTCTTCCCACTTCCCACAGGCCTTCATGCATGGTAATGAGGTGTATCAGCCCAGTGAGAGGTTCGTTCAGTCTTCAATGCTGTGAGCTAAAATTATCTCTTTCCTTTATAACTTCCACCCTTCAGTGTTTTGCTAGAGCAACAGAAAATGGACCAGGAAAGCACTGTTCACTCAAATCTAGTAAACAAAGAGCCAAGGGGGGAAATTTACTTTCTGGTCCACAGTAAAGCATGCACCAACACACAGAATGTACTCCAAATGGTAGGGACACTCCTACTCACTCATCTCCACCAGTATATCAGGCGACTCTTTCTCTTAAAATACTCATGGCAACAGGGGCCTTAAGATTTCCCGGGGATACCTTTGCCTTTTCCCCAACCCTGTGTACTCCCACCATCTATCAGTATGCTTCCCAATAAAAACTGCACACTGCTTCCTCTCAAACCAAGACATGCTGTAGCCAAGCACGGGGTGAGGCTGAGTCCACACCACCAAAAGAAGCGGGTTTTAGTGTAGCATTACATTTTTAGTTTTGAGCTAAAAAAAAAAAAAAATGTGAGTAAAATGTTATCTTTCAAAAGGGCAAAAAATACCTTAACTGTGTCCTTTTAAGTATGGGTGGGCTTAGAAGTTAGGACCCTTGAATTCAAAACTCCTTTTCACTGTACTGTTAGCCACTGAAACTCTAAAAGAGGAAAAGAAACCAGTAATAAAGTGCATTAAAGACCAGAGCAGATGCTACTGAGAAGGATTCTGGGTGTCAGGTGGGTGGCTCCACATGAGCAGGGGGCTCAGCCAGCCTTTGCCTGGGTCACTTGGCAATGCCGATGCTTCCTACTTTCAGTGTCTCTGAGTCCTTGCCACTGAGGCTGGAACACACACACAATATGCAAGTAGGGAGACACAGGCACCAGGTTACTTGGTTCTTCTGTTCTATGCAAGGCCCTTGCTCCTCCATCACACTCCTCAAAGCAAAGCATCCTGCAGCCTAACCTGAAGCCCCGCCTCTTGCACTGTTCTGTGGCTGCGCAGCATCAGGCCAACTGAGGGGTGGCAAGTAAGGACCTGGGTATGGTAAGCACACTGGACCTGGGAGTACCTATGCACTTGGGAGCCTGGGACAGGGTGACCGCGCTGGTACTTGCCGCTGAGCAGGGGCTTGTTGAGGGTGTAGAGTGGCGGCAGGTCCTCTATGTTGGAGATGCGCTGGTACATGGCCCGGGAGAGATGGTCCCCATGGTACAGGCTGCCCAGGATGATGCTGGAGAAGTAGATGGGCTCTATGAAGATGCTGAGCAGGGATCCCTGAATGCCCACCACGTTCCAGCTGCAGGGAGAGATACAGGTTCAGAGGGAGAAGAGCTGATGGCCCTGTGGCACATTGGCAAGGCTATTAGATGAGTGAACAGCTGACCTGGGATCTACAATTGTCAAGAAGAAAAACCAATCTTAAAATTAACCTGTGAAGTGACTCTGGGCCACTGTGTTCTTCCATGATGACACACTTATGGAGGCTCTTTGCAAAAGGGTTCCCAGTGAGTCAGGTATGCTTCCTGAGCAGTGCTCCCTGGAAGAGCACATCTTTATCAGCTCTTCCAGGAGTCCCTCACAATAAGGGCCTTGGCTTTTCCCACTCCTCTGAACTCAGCCCTGGGATCCAGGCTGCCTCAGAGGGTATGAGGTGCTTCCTACCACACACAGGACACAATGGTGGGAGCAGCTGCACTGACACACTGGTGATGGAGGAGGGATGCTGAGGTGATGTTTACCATCCCACTTATTGAAGAGGACAGCAGCCCAACTGCTCTGCATTCACTGCTGTATTTTAGCTCCAGGGGTGGGAGAGATGACACAACACTGTGGCTTGGACACTGCTGTTCTCCAAGCACTTGCTGTGTGCAGCACAAGTGACTGGGTATATAAGGACAGACAAGGGAGGACACTGCTAGGTGTAAACAATAAAACAACAAAAAGGCCAATAATAAGTGAAGAGCCATGTTGAGGTCAGATCAACTGGAATGAAAGGACAGGCTTCTGTGAAACAGAGAAAGGGAGTCCTAACATCAGAGGAGGATCCTGGGGCTATGGCCTCAAGTGGAGGAAAGTGCCCCTCAGCCCAGGAATGGTGGATGCAGGACAAGATGGGAGGGCCACAGAGAAGAGGCCAGCACACAACTCTGAGGCAGTGGTTGTGTCTCACATGACACAGGTGTCCCACACCTGGTAGGTGCTGACCAGGTGCACATTTCAGAAAGTGGTGGCAGCAGAGGAGGGTGGTCATTGGCACAGGGATGGGTCCCAGCAGCAGCAAAGGTCAGGAGTAAGGGCCAGAGTGGCAGAAACAGGGAAATGAGGGAGATGCTGGAAACAGTCAGGTCAGACTCAGAAAGTAGGGGACTTGGGACTAGCAGAGGACTCATATCTCAGAACTTGCAGTTGACTACCCTCCTTGCCTTATGATGCCATAGTGATCCAAGCCCTTTGTCCCCCACCCCAGAAATGCAGTGAAAGGCATGTGCCTTATGAGCCTCAGAGGGGCACCATGTTTTGGCACTTGCAGACGGGAGCCTCTGGGGCAGACCAGCACCCAGCCTACCCAGCCCCCATCTCCAGCTGCATAGACAGTAGCCAAGAGGTTACAAAAGACTTTTAAAAACTAGAATTTTCTTCTTCCAGAGATAAACTGTTTCTCCAAATTTCCTCATGCTGATGGCATAAACTGCCACCCCATCCTGTGTCAGAGATCCATCTAGGGGAAACATATGGATGCTGGTCTAGGAGGCTGGAGTCAGTTTTGTCTCCAAAGGGGAAGAGAGAAGTCAAGAATATCCAGGGCTGAAACTATATGGGAATTGTCCTCTGCTGTCTCACTGTATTCTTCTTCCTTCTTCCTTTCAATAAAAGCCCTTGTACACCTAAATGTGGCAAGATGGAGATATAAGGCAATAAAGGGGCTGTCACCTCTGGAGACTGCTTGGAAGAAACATTTCTCTTTCTGCCAAATCAAACAGCCTCTGTGTTTCTTGGGAACATCAAGTAGTATGGACCTGAGTAGTTAGAAACAGTTTTGGTGAGCCAGTCAGGAGGGAGCCCCAGCTGCTGAGCAGGAAGGTCACCTGGTTTCCAAGGTGGGAGGGTGATAGTTGCCTAGGAGGGTGACTTATTGCTGGTGGTAGCTGAACCCATGATCAATACTTCAGGGCCATCCCAGAAGCTGCCAGGACACCTGGCCCCCAAGTAACTTTCCCTTCTTCCCTGTTGGTGGCTTCAGCTATCTGCAAACACTTTTGTTGGAGAAACAAAAGGGTTTCTAGGGAGCTGTTGGGCTCCTCCTGGATGTTCCACTTGAAGTGCATACCAGGGGCCTTAACTCTCCACTGCTTTCAGGCTCATGGAGTAGTTTGGGCCTCTCTACAGTAGGGGCTGGCACGAGTAAAGGCATCCCACCACTGGGGCTTCTACAGATCATGCTAGTATATAGACTGCAGCAAGGAAAAAAATCCCAGGAAATTTATTTTATTTGGAGAATATTCATTTGGGTTTGGTTTGGTTTGGTTTTCCTTTGTCTTTCTTATAACCACCTTTAGTTCCAAGATGGGCAGTAAGGTTTCAATCAATATTATTTAGGAATCCTCTAGAGATGTCATAAACAACTGGACAGATCACAACCAAATTTCTATGACCAAAAGGGGCTGATATACCTAGCACTGCAACACTGATGGCTTGAATATGTACTATATTCTGAAGAAACATCACCTGACAGTTTATTATTGTATAATTGTAATATTTTTGTCAAAAGCAGGTAAATAGGGGTAAAAACTACAGATATAAGCATTTACGTTATTGTGTAATGAAAACTCTAAAAAGGAGAGAGCTAAATAAATGGTTTAAAAAGAAGAGAAAGGTTTTTAAACCCAGAGCAATAATATTTTAAACACTGAATAAAACCTATGATAAGGTAGATTCAAAAAACTTTTGTTTTGTTGTGTGTGTCGTAGTAGCTATAACTGATCTGGCCTGTCATTCTCATTTTTTATGTGGTTTAAAGCTAATAGTTTTAAGGAATGTTAAAAAGATTTGCTTGCCTTTCTGCAATAAACTGCTACTGTTTTCTCAAGCTTTTTTTTTCTTAGATTTTGGGGAAAATAAATCTTAGAAAGTTACAGTTTACACAGGCATCATTTATTTTTTTATAATTTTGGTTAAATTATTATTATATGTGATATGCCTTATTTTTAAATATTTAATTGTCTGGCTATCAAGTAGTCAATCACAGTGATTGTCTTATAGACTGTAAAAGCAACTGCCCTCTTTTTCTGGATTGCTAATATATTACTCAAGACATTCAGCTGGTAAGAGCTTTGTTTCTCTTGGTCAGTAAGAGGTGATCTTACTTTATGAAAAATATACATGTTTCTAATTGGTAAATGAATAATTCTTGTAGTTAGTATTCAAAACTTTTGCAGTTCTGTTGTGTGTACCTAATGAATTCTAAAGGTGTTACTAAACTCAGTGGTTAAAATATGATTAAACAATGTCATTTCTTCCCAAATGTGAACTCAAATTAGTTTGTAGGGACAGGACTCTAAAAATATGCTTAAATGTACCTTTCTGACAGAACCCAACTTGTTTTATAGGCCAAATAGGTTTGTTTGTTGTTGGTTTTTTTTGACAAGATCTAGATTTTACTCTTCTTAGTTGAACATTAGCTTCTATATTTTTAACTTTTGCTTGCCAAAGTTTTTTTTGTTTTGTTTTGTTTTTTTAATTTTAAAAGAGAATTTTAGGGCTGGCTAGATAGCTCAGTGGATTAAAGTGCCTGCTTAGGCAGACAATGAGGTGGGAGATTCCATGCCTGGCCTGCAGCGCCAGCACGGCCTCTGGGGCATGCTGAGATGGTGAGTGAGACTGAGTGTTGTGGCGCATGCCTGTAATCCCAGCATTTGGGAGGCTAAAAACAGGTAGGATCAGTATGAGTCCGATCTGCGTAGTGAGACTCTGTAGACCCTGTACTAAATACATAAAAATTTTTTTTTAAACTATAAAAATAAAAATAAAAAACTATAAAAATGATCCAGAATTTCAAAACAAGATGCTGGTAAATTAACAATGGTTCTTATATTGCATGTTGTTATTACTTCCATCGAGGTTGCCAGCTGGCTAAAATGATGTCAAAATTGGTTTGATAAAGGCCGGGGAGATGGCTCAGTAGAATAAGCGCTTTCCTGGCAAGCGCAAGGGCCTGAGTTCAATCCCCAGTTCCGCAAAAAAAAAAAAAAAAAAAAAAAAAGGTTTGATAAATGTAATACATATTGCTGTTTATACATTATAACTTGAGAGTCTCTCATTTGTTTATACTTAATGTGTTGAGTATTGAGACTGTACTTTTATGGGTCACAAGTTAACTAAAAAGAGAACCCTTAGGGTAGGAAGAGACTATTGGACAAGACTCCTATTGATGGATTAAAAAAGAAGCTGCCTAAGGGCCGGGGACATAGCTCAGCAGCATAAGCGCCTGCCTGGCAAGCGCAAGGTCCCAAGCTCTATCCCTGGTACCGCCCTCCCCCACCGCTGCAAAAAAAAAAAATTATAAAAAACTGCCTGGAATACCATTAACCAGTTTTTAATCACTAATGAGCCCCAAAAGTTTCCACAGCCTTATGGGAGACACCCCAATAAATATTGCTCAAAATATATTATTACAATATGGTTACACTGTTCATTGTCAAAAGATTCAATTTTCAAAAATAAGACAATAACTTTTTTGATTAAAAGATGCTTTTGGTACAAAACTAAACTTAAAAACAAAATATTGATAATTTATTATTGCTAATATCATGGTGTATTAAATGAATTCATGCCTTCCAAGTGTACAGCACTCTAAAATGTAAAGCTGAGATTGTTTATAGTGGTATTTTCTTTTAAGCAGAAGGGGTTTTTTTTTGTTTTTTTTTGCTCCGAATGCCTTCAGGGCAGGTTTGGCTGGCTTGAGTTGTGGGGATTGAACCACAGCAACCTGAGCTTGACTGCTCTGTTGAAGCAGCCACTTAAAGAACTGAGCTAAGGGGCAGGCCCCCGGTATTTTCTTTTAGATTTAAACATATAAAAAGCATAGCCACAAAATGTATAGAACTATGTCCAGTTTTCCCTAACCATAGTTAACAGGTCATAAAAACATTGCCTTTCTCTTGTGCTCCACATATTTATAATCAGAGATTTATAGCAAGCCAACATGAGGTCATCAGTCAAATGACAATTTTCTAACAAAATGTATGTGATATGTGTGTTGTGTATGTGCTGTTACATTTAAGAGATGCTCAGCCAAAGCGGAGATTTCATTATGACTGTTATGCTACACTACTATGCATGACTACTGATGTCAAATTTTCTCTGTAAAACTATATAACTGTTACCTGTTAACATTTTACAGGGATTTAACTACTAGAATATCCATGGTTGGTAAGAAATAATAGTTCTCTGGTTATACTTTATATTTCAAGGTGCTTAATACCCGGACAAAATTGTAATAATTCAGTGCATTGCTCCTACTACAATGTAACGTCATTAACTTTCTCTCTAGTTGTTCAACAACTGAAGTTTGGAGACCAAAAATTAGAAAGATAGATGGGATAGGAGAATAGCCAATATTTTGGCCCTACCCCTCAGAGGCCAATGAGGACCCAAGATATGAGAACCTTTGCTATGACATCCTATAAATCAGCTGAGCCCAATTTTCTGAACAAGAGTTTATGAGACCACAGAGGAAAGTGATTCCATGGTATATAGTGTACCTAAGGAGAGTCACCAGGTAAAAAAAAAAAAAAAAAAAAAAAAGGCTCTCAAGCTTTCACAGAAAGCAACCTGGTCAAGCAATGGCTGTGATTCATCCTGATGGCTGACACTGACAGAAGTACTGAGAGGCACTATGCTTGGTTCCAAGTTAAATCCTGATGAGATTAACTGGCCTTGATAGATAGCAAGGAGTTAATTTTAATTAATACAGGTCTAACTTCAATTTGGTCTTAAACATCCACCAGAAAAGTCTAGCCACAAAATGTACAGAACTAGGTCCAGTCTTCCTTAACCATAGTTTACAGGTCATAAAAACATCATCGTGACCATGATCATTCTCTGGCTCCTCTAGCACCCTGTCTTTTAAAACTCTTTTCAAATTTTCTCCAATCTAGGATATAAGCCTTCACCACCAGAGAGCTCCTCATTCTGGCCAAGACCCCTGTGCACCAGCCTCCAAATGGGCATGGATTCATCATCCCAACAACCACACCAGCCCCTACCACAAGGCCCCTGTCAGCAGGAAGTAGCCAAAGAGTCATCACCCCTTTGAACAATAAAAAGACAGGAGTGATGGGGCTGCACCCATACAACAAGGATCATCATGGCGGTGAGTTAGCATGGTTGGGGGACCCAAGATCAATGACTTGCTGCTTCTAGACTGATTCTGTCTTCCTCCTCCTGGTTAACCTCAATTAGCACCTGTTACAACACTGTACCACTCATGCAAACTTCACCCCCAACCTAGCCCGATAAGTTCTTTATGTCCCTGCCTCCTTCCTGAAGGTCCTTGCTTCTCTTCAGCAGCCCTACTGCACTGAGAAATAAAGGTTTTTACTTTTCTCCTGCTTCTCTTTCATACTAGAGGAAGAACCTTACAATTACCTTCAAAGTAATTGTTCAAATTACCAGACATAGATATGCAAAATTGACCAAGCAATTAGGTACTAACTGTTCCTTTCAGGCAGGTGCTTATTCTACTGAGCTATGTCCCCAGCTAACTGTTCCTTTCAATAAACCAACAGAAATTAGTAGTATAATTATCTTAGCTATTTTGTATGTTTTGCCCCCTTCTTTTTTTTCTCCTTTCCCTCATTTCAGATGTTTCCTTTTGAGCAGTTTCTTTCCCTTTCACAATATCTGTTGTACCTTTGGGATTGCATTCACTTTCAGTTTTTTACACTAGGGAGTCAATAAAATGTTTACATATGCAGGTCTGATTTACAAAGGTGTAACATTTTAAGGTGTTAACACCTACAAGATACATGAAATTAAACTTGGAAATAGACTCTTTGTAAATCTCTCTTATTGCTCAGATTTGGCTGAAAAGGATTTGGGCACTGGCCCTATCTATCACTTGTCCTCTAATGTGGGGTCCAATATGGCTGACCACCACCAGGAACAGCTATCTCAGCTCCCAGGAGCAACATCCCACAGCTGGTGACTGGTAATGTCATCAGAGAAGAAATAACGGATTCAGAGACAGTGTTAGACAGATGGCACTGCACCTCAAAGCTCTCAAAATTCAGGCTGGATACCATATTAAATGGGGAAAAACTAAAAGAAAGCTTTTCCTCTAAACTCACAAACAATTTTCTGATCAAGAAGATTATGGGGCCAAAGAGGAAAGTGATTGATGATGTAGAGTCTGCCTAAGGAGAGTCACATGGGGAGAAGACACTCTCTCAGGCTTTCACAGAAAGCACATTGGCCAAGCATTGGCCGTGACTCATCCACATGGCTGACACTGACAACGGTTCTACAATCTGAGGTACAGGATCTCAGGATAAATCCTGAGGGCATTTCACTGACCTTCTCAGACCAAAAAGCTA
>NW_004524621.1:6639208-6640699 GCF_000260255.1 Octodon degus | reverse complement strand
GAGTGAAAGACAATTACAAAGAAAATTACAACACACTGAAAAAGGAAACCAAAAAGGACATCAGAAATGGGAAGATATATCCTATTCCTGGATAGGCAGAGCTCATATAATTAAAATGGTTATACTTGCAAAAGATATATATCACAATCCCAAGCAAAATACCAACAGCATTTCTTACATATCTAAAGAAAACAATCCTAAAACTCATATGGAACCATAAAAGACCCAAACAGCAAAAGAAATCCAGATTTGAAGTTATACCACAAAACCACCGTAATCAAAACAGCATAGTACTGGCACAAAAATAGGGATGTGGATCAGTAGAACAGAAAAGAGGATATAGAAACAATTCTAGGCACATTCAGCTATTTGGTCACTGACAAAAAGTCCAAAAACACACTAAAGGAAAGACAGCCCCTTAGTAAATGTACTGGGAAAACTGGCCATCTACATGTAGAAGGTTTGAGTATCACTACACACTAAGCTAAAATCAAAACAGATAAAGGATCTTAATATTAAAACAGAAACACAATCTTCTGGGAAATAATAAAACTCTTGAAGACATAGGCATGGGTATGGATTTTCTGAATAGAACTCCAATGGCACAAGAAATACTACCAAGAATCAATAAATGGGATCATAACAAATTTAAAAATTTCTGCACAGCAGAAGCAACCAGTAGAATCAAGAGACAACTTACAGAATGGAGAACACATCTAGAATATATATAAAAAACCTGAAAAAATTAGATCCTCCAAAATAAAATTTTAAAAGTTCAAAAAATGAGCCTATAAAATGAACAGACACTTCTTAGAAGGAGTGCAAGTGGCTGAAAACTATATGAAACTATATTTGACATTTCTGGCCACTAGAACAGTGCAAATTAAAACAACACTGAGATACCATCTCCCTCTAGAAACAATGGCTATGATCAAGAAATCAAAAAATAATAAATACTGTCAAGGGCGTGGGGGAAAAAGAACTCTTCTGCACCGCTGGTGGGAATGTAAACTAGTACAACCACTATGGAAATCAGTGTGGAGATTCCTCAAAAAGCTAAAAATACAAACTTGATTTGATCCAGCTATTCACCTTCCAGGTATCTTCCCAAAATAATTAAAGAAATCATATTACAATGACATATGCATACCCACGCTTACAGTGGTATAATTTATAATATCTAATTTTGGAAATGGCCTATATGCCCATCAATGGATGAATGGATAAAGAAAATGTATTTACATACAATGGAATACCTCTGTGCCATAAAAAAGATAAGACATTCATAGGCAAATGGATGCAATTTGAAACCATAATATTAGGTGAAATGAGCCAGACACACAAGCTTAAATATCTCATGGTTTTCCTTATATGAGAAACTAAAAAGTATACACACACATCGGAGAGAAAAAGAGACAGGAATAGAACATAGATAAAGTCAGGAGAACTTTTTCAAACTGATGAAAGAAGAAGAGATGATAGGAGATGGGA
>NW_004524621.1:6635963-6638464 GCF_000260255.1 Octodon degus | reverse complement strand
CACACTAGCTATTTTCAATTTGGCCATGTTGTAAATAAACTCATTTTTCTCTTTGTATGTGCTTTGATGTACTTGATAGTGGGTGTGAGAATGAGCCAAAAACCACACAAGTCTGAGGAAGCCTGGGCTGCCAGCAAAGTCACTGGCTGGGTTCACCTAGCCTCCACTCCTCTTGTTAGAGCACTGGGAGACAGTCCATAGCACCTAAGGTTTGAATCTTGGCTGCTATTATGGCTAGACCAGGTATAAATGCCCCCTCCCTCCATCTCTCCTGCATAGTGACTGGCACCTCCCTGCAGGCATATAGGCTGTCTGGCCACTCCTTCACACACACCCCAACAGCTCCCTAGGGCCCATCATTCCACATCTCCCAAGCCCTCCAGAGTAGAGGGTGCCCCACCCCCCAACAGTTCTCACAAGCATCCCTGCATGGGCCTTTACCAGCTCCCTGCTGCATCAGTCCTTCCTGTGCAATCCTTACCCCCAGCAAGTAACCCCAAGAGTCAGGACTCCTGTCCTATTCACTGACCATCACAGCACCAGTGTTTCCAACATAGAGAAGACACATAAGTGCTCAACAGTCCAGCCTTCCAATCCCAAGGTCTCTTCCCTTTTACCTTCCAAAAAGGAAACTGCAAGAAAATTTCCCTCTCTACAGAAAAAGCTGAAATATTTGATGACTACACTCAGAAACCTGTGTCTGCTAGGAGCCATTAGTTCTGTAACTGCTGTCCTAAGAGATTCTGGGCTCTGCTGGAACATGAGGAAGTGCTGCAGTCTCTGGCTCAGGTTCCACCAGACTGGCAGAGAACTAATTTTTTTTCTTGATTTCCTCTGTGACCCAGTAATTATTCGAGTGCTGTTTAATTCTCATGTGTCTGCATAATTTCTGTGTTCTCTTTTGCTGTTGTTTTTAGGTTCACTGCATTATTATCTGATAATACACACAATCATTTCAATTCTTTATGGGCTAGCATGTGGTCTGTTCTGGAAAAAGTTACATGTGTGCTAAGAGAATGTGTATTCTGTGTGGTAATACAGAATACTCTGTAGACCTACATATTAAGTTCATACACTTGAAAGTGTGGGTCAGGTCTGCTATTTCTATACTAATTTTTTTGTACAGCTGATCTATTTGTGAAAGTAGCAGGTTGAGGTGCACCTCTTCTGATCAGCTTTGCCTCCTCTGATGAATTTTAGCCTCCTCTGATGAGGTTTACTTTGTTTCAAAATAAGAATGCTAGCTTTGTTTGCTTTTGAGGTGTTAATGTATGGCATAGTTTAATCATCCATTTGATTTTTAGTCCATGAATTTCTTTTTGGATTAGATATATCTCTTTTATGCAGCATACCATTTAGTTTTGGTTTTTGATACAATATGCAAATTTATGTCTTTTGATTGGGAAGAAGAGGTCATTTGCAATAAGAGTTACTACTGAAAGTTATTACTGACTTTTTCCTACCATTGTATTATTCTGTTGATTCATTTTTCCTTTTATTTAGTCATCCTGCTTGATGTATGCATTCCATCAGACTTTTGGTATTGCTGGTTTCATGGTTTTTATCTAGAATATCTGAGATTTTTTTTTTTTTTTTTTTTTTTTTTTTTTTTGGTGGAGCCGGGTATTGAACTCAGGCCCTTGTGCTTGCCAGGGAAGTGCTTATTCCACTGAGCCATCTCCCCGGCCCATCCTTGAGAATTTTTTAGAATGCTAGTTTACTGTTCATGTATTTCTTAAGGTACTCTTTGTTGTGGAATGCCCTCATTTCTCTATCAATTTTGAAAGCTGGCTTTTCAGTATATATTAACTTGGGTTGAAAGTTATTTTTTTAAGACCCTGAAACACTTTGTTTCATGCTTTTTTGGCCTTTAAAGTTTGTAGTGAGAAGTGTGCTGCAATTCTAATGGGTTTACTCTTGTAAGTGATTTTTTGCTTTTTTCTGATAGCTTTTAAGATTTTGTCCTAATGTGGATTTCTGGGACTTTACGATGATGTGTCATGGAGAAAATCTTCTCTGGTCATGACTGTGAGGTGTTCTGCATGCCTCATTTACCTGTATGTTGAATTCTTTCCTCACATTGGCAAGTTTTCTGCTATGGTATTTGTGATCAGATGTTTTGCTTTATGTGTGCTGTCCTGATTTCTCTCCAACTCTTATTAGTCTTAAGTTAGCCTTCTTTGCATCATCTGATAGCTGTTGGATCAATCTTCCTTACTCTTTTTTTGTTTTTATTTTTATTTTTTTTGTGGAACCGGGGATTGAACTCAGACCCTTGTGCTTGCCAGGGAAGAACTTATTCTACTGAGCAATCTCCCCGGCCCCTCTCTTTTTGTTTTTAAACTTTCTCTGAGTATATGGTCCTCTGCATCAGATCTGTCTTCTCAGTTCACACTGATCACTTCCATTACTCATATATTAGATAGAACTTTTTATCTCTACAATTTCTGCTTGGCACATTTTCACCAGCTCTATTATTATTATTATTATTATTATTATTA
>NW_004524621.1:6557073-6634582 GCF_000260255.1 Octodon degus | reverse complement strand
CAGTCCAAAGAGAGTAGTGAGAGTAGTGAGGCCATGGATTCACTTGAATCCATATCAAATGAACAATCCATATAAATTTCACTTGAAAAATCCATTATTTTTAAAAAATTTTGTGCTCCTATTTTTCTGGTAATATATCATGTACTTTTTAATGTATTTTGTACAGTGTCTCACTATGCATCCTAGATTCATAGTGATCCTCCTGTTTTCAGCCTACCCAGTGCTGGGGTTACAGGCATGCACCACCATGCTTGCACTCAGCTGTCGGCTCAGTACATCTGCGGTCAGGACTGGCATGGCATGTGGTGCCAGAACCCTGGTGCCTGCACTTGCCTATGCAGCCACATAGTCCCGTGACCTATCTTGCTGGACCTGTATGTCATGTACTTGTAACTGGAGCTTTTGAAATGTGATTAGATCATCAAAGCATGATGCTCATCAATAGATCAGCTCATCAATAAATTTACAGTCAAATGTGATGTTGGGAGGTAAAGCCTGGATGGAGGATGTGGTCACTAGAGGCAGGACCTGTATGGGTACAACTCCTTTTTCCTTCTATTTATTTCTCTCTGTTTACTGCCACCATGCCAAGTTCTACCCTGCCCTGGAGGGCAGCTGAGAGTGGACTAAACTTTCTACAAACTGTGAACCAAAATAAACCTCTCCTTCTTTAAAAAAAAAAAAAAAAAAAATTATGTTTGGACCCAGTCCAAAGAGAGTAGTGAGAGTAGTGAGGCCATAATCTGGATAACTCTCTGAATCCAACTCCATGGCTTTTCTTTTCAATTAGGTGTACGTGGCTTTGGAAAACAAATTAGAAACTCGCTCAATCAGTTGTCTGTTTTACTTCACACCTGGGCTTTCTGTCCTGTCAGAGAACCTGCCTAAGTGGGGGACACAGTGCTAGCGGGAGGGACTGTTCTTCCCTTCTGGCCTATGTGGATCTGGTATGCTGTGGGCCATGTCCTGGCTGCAGACAGCTGCTGCTACAGAACATCTACCACTGGCTCACCTCTTTCATGACACATGGTCCAGCAGAGGCCACATCCCTACCTCACAGTCCTATTCCAGTGGTACTGTGCCAGTTTGGCTGCCCTTTTTCTCCCCAGTGGGATGTGGCCCTCATAAGAGTGTGCACCATGCTCTTTTCACTTAATGCTTTCAAAACTGTACTACGTGAACCTCTTTATAAAGTAACATCTCAGGCATTTCATTATAGTTGTGAAAAACAGACTAATCCAGCATTGGAATCTTAACAGTGTATTCCAACAATGGACAACCCACAAATAAAACCCCATGCGTTGAATCAAATGAGCCTTAGCAGGGGGAGAAGATCACCCCATGGGGAAAAGACCAGGGGAAGATAGGGTTTTCTAAAGCTTAGGGGTTAGAGTGATGTCAGCTATGAAAAGGCCTCCGCAGGCTGTGAACAAAAAGCTACATGGCCTAAAGATAAAGAAGTAGAGGACATAAAACCGGTATGTCAGAGAAGGTGGCCAAGGGAAGGTCACTATCAGCTAGGAAAATGTTCAGCATCCCCAGAAATAACAGGGGACTTGGGAATTTCTGGTAGCATTTGTATATTCTATATATTTTTATATTTATATAGCCTAAGGGTTGAGGTCAAATGGAGTAAAGAGAGTTTAACAGGAGTACAACATAAAACCATGAGTTACTATTTAAAAATATGTAGGGTACACTCACTGAACACACTGCTGGTGTGGGATCAAGGACATGACCATTTTGGGGAGCAGTCTGACATTCTTCTGCAAAGCCATTTGTGTAGCCCTTTGTGTAGTCCTGGATCTAGCCTCAGAGACCAGGATAAGCCATGTATAAGGATGGTTGGGACTACAGGAGGAGGGAGTTGAAGGAAACCCAGGGTCTCTTGTGAACAGAAGTACAGGGCTGAGTGAGAACAGGAGAAATGAGGGGCCTCCAAGACCACACTGTTGCTAAGATGAACACATACATTAACACCCCTGAATGTCACCATTGAGTGCTTCCAAACATATACACACAAAGTCACTTAAATGCAGGTGGGAAGTGGACCAGAAGGACACAGAGGGAGTAAAGACACCCCAGAAGGGACAAATCAAGCATCCCTGATGAGTTCCAGATCCTGGAGCATTTTGGATTCAGTATTTTCAGAACAGGAATGCTCTTCTGGTAAAGTTTATGCAAATATTCCAAAGTCCAAAAATCTCCCAAATCTGAAACATGTCTGGCCCCAAGCACCTCATGTAAGAGCTACATAGCCTGGGGGCCGGGGAGATGGCTCAGTGGAATATGTGCTTCCCTGGCAAGCCCAAGGGCCTGAGTTCAATCCCAGGTTCTGAAAAAAAAAAAAAAAAGAGCTACATAGCCTGTACCCATGCAAAGAAATGAGGACAGGTAGTGCAGTTAATCCAGTGCTGACAGGACCCCTCAGAGGAAATCAACACAAAGGGTTTGCAAACAATTAAAAGGATACAAGTGTGAGGCTCTTAGGGCTCGAGTGTAACAAGTGATATCTCCTACCCTTGATCTTAAGATGTGCTGTGCACAAGTGTATGTGTTACTCTCAGCACCCTCGACAGCATCTCACAGCTGCTTACCCTGGACACCCTCGGGAGGAGCCTGAGGAGCAAGGACTTGATCTTACGTCTTCAACAACTTGCTCATGTAACTTCTACTTTTTAAAAAAAATGTATTTAGGTCAGGGTCTACAGGGTCTTCAGGGTCTCACTACACAGATCAGACTCGTAGTGATTCTCTGCTTTTCAGCCTCCCAAGTGCTGGGATTAGAGGTGCACACTACCACACCCAGTCTCAACTGACATCTCAGTGCGTCCCAGGGGCAGGGCTGGCATGGTATGCCAGGGATCAAACCCCGGCCTCTGCGCTCTACCTAAGCAGGTGCTTTAGTCCACTGAGCTATCTGGCCAGCCTTTCTTTTTTCAAATAGATGACTAGTCAAAATGCAAAAATAAAGGAAAGCTACTGGAATTGTTGTAGTATCTGAAGAAATGGGGCATCTAAAACCCGACCTGAATGCGGGCCCTAGAGAGTGCATGTCCAGGCACAGACTCTCTGAAGTGTGGTGCTCTGTGTCTGGCCCAGACCTAACCCACAGCACAGAATGGTGGTTGACAGGTGCTCTGAACTTGGGCACAGGGACATCACAGACTCATGCGATCCCTACTGTGTCATCAGCCACAATGCTAACTCTCAGAGACTGATAAAACTATACCCACAAGTGAGATTTGTTGATGAGGAAATCTTTTGTGTTTGCTTTAGATGTCCGAGCCTGTGGTACATTCTACCCTTTGGTCTAACCCACATGCCAGTGAGATCCTTGTTCTGAAGGAGGTGGCATGGGAAGATGGGGCCTCCTGGGCAAGGTCTCCTTATCCCACCAGGTGTCTCTGAGGAGCCTGGCTGGAGCACAGTGGAAACACCCTAGGAAACAGTGATAGAATGTCTCTGAGAAGGGCAGGAAGGACCTGTGAGGCAGAGGTGGTCACCAGGCTGGGACCCTTACCGGGCAATCTTGTCACTGCAGGACATGGTAAGCAGCCTCTCCCCCTGTAGCACGCCATCCCAAGTCTGGATGCTGGCGTTCGAGCGCACTGGAATTGTCCCCTCCCCGGACTCTATTTTTGTGCGCAGCTGTCCCCTTGCTTTACGATTTGGATGTCTGTCTGCTGGTTCTAAGAGAAAAGCAGGGCGTTCAGAACCTACAGGGAGCAAACCATCTACTTAGTTTCAGCAATTGGAAAAGCGTATCTAACAATAACATATAAATATATAATGTACTACATAAATGTATGTACATTTGTAGTACATATGTACACAAATAAACAAATACACAAAATATGAATTTATAAAATGAAGCAGAAAGGACATAAATTGAACAAAATTCATGAGCATGTTCTTTGAGTGCTGGGGAGAAGGGGAAGCAGTTGTGATTGAAAGGATTATTTGTATCACTGATGAGCAGGAGGAGGTACACATCATAGATGCTAAGATCTCCCAACTTTGGTAATGGATACTCAGGTGTTGGTTATATTTTATTTCAAAAATAGAAGTAGATTGATGCAAATAAATTCACAGGAAGTACAAAACATCCATAGCAATTAGTCCTGGGTTATATGATATAGGTGGTTTTAATCTTCTTTATTACATTATAAAATCTTTGTATATTGCTTTTATAATCAAGGAAAATAATGTAAGCAAATACTCTGTGAACAATGCTTCAGTGTGGGAGCAAGGGTGTGCACTGCAGAGGGTAGGCAGGTGTCAGCCCCTGCGTCCAGCTTTGTTCAGTGCCTGCTGCCCAGGAGAGCCACCCCAACTTCCCCCTCCCCCTGGCTACAACTCAGAAGCATGGAGGACACATCCATCTGCCTGAGTAAGAAACAAAGTGTGCACACAACTCCTGATCTAAAACCACCCTCTCACTACAGGTTAAGCAGAATTGGCATTTTTCTCTTCCCTTTTACCAGATCCGGGAATTTGTACCCATTAAAATTTTCTAATGAAACTATTAATTAGGAAGAAAGAACCCATGCTCATACAGTGAATCCTATTAGACTCACACCCAAGGCTGAAATTTATGACAAAAACTGAAAGGGTATTGCATCAGGCAGGTGTCCCCTTCCTCCCCTCACACCCACAGTAGTACCTTCCAGCACTGGCTCATGCGGGGAGAAGATCCTAGCATCACCACAGGGCGAGGTGCTGATGTACAGGTGGAACTGAACAGTGTCCTTTAGCCGGAACCCGCCTCGCTCTGACTTCTGAAAGATGGATCTTTTCTGGTCATCTTTGCTACTGCAAGGAAAAGTTGGACAAGTGACTCTTAACTCTGTGGACAGTTAGAATGTCATGTTTAGAACGATTTTCAGAGCTCAGCATTTTCAGCAGTAGAGAGGAAAGCCAGGCCTAGAATTCTGTCAGGTTTATGGTAACTAACAGTGCCACTCAGAGATGGACACATCATCAAATAAGGAGTGGTTGCTTCTTCTCAGGTGACTGCACAGCTGAAATGCAGGTATGAGAAGTGCCATTACACAGACAACTGTGCGGTGAACCACACCTATAATCTAGCTACTTAAGAGACCGAGGCAGGGAATATAAAGTTCAAGGCAGCCTGAGCAATGTAGTAAGCCCCTGTCTCAAAATAAAAGGGATAGGGCTGTGGCCTAGAGCAAGGGCCTCAGTTCAATCTAGGGCTGCCAAAAAAAGAATAAAGGTGAATACTGGATTAGCTCTGCCCTAAACTTCATGGGCAGTTTAGGAAGCTCCATGTGTGCCCACACTGCACAGAGCAAAACCTCACAGCCTTAAAGCAGACCTGGAATCTATAGCCATGTGACAATCCTACTGGTCTCTGCACACATGTGTATGTTTATACCTGCATGTCATGCAGGACAGAGCCCTCCCTGGAGTCATGACACAGTCACTAGCACTGGTGTGCTGACAGCCACAAGGAAGGCTTGCGTGCTTTCCTACAGGTGCTGCGCTGCTCGCTGCTCTGCACTCACGTCAAGTAGAGCTCCAGCTGGGTGTAGAGAAACCTCAGTAGAGACCTCCGGGAGATGATCTCTGCATGGCAGTCATTCAGTGCCAGCCCACGGTCGCTCATGTACTCCCCATTGATACACTTTGTCCCTGTCGAAACACTGATCACTTTGGCATCTTTGACATCCGTGCCTGGAAGACAGAACATCAGTGACTCACAGCGACGCTGCCTGTCTGCCTGAGCTGTCAGTGATGGGATGCTCAGGAGTCAGTAGAGCTCATCCTCATGCTTCCTGGATGTCACTTGCAAGTCCATGCCTGCAGTATCTCCTCCTGGGACCTGCAGTGTTACTCTGGAGACAGACCACTGGCCTGGTGATGCCAACACCTGCTAGGGCTGGATATGCACAGGGATGGCACCTGCCTGGAGTGCGTGAAGCCCTGGGTTCCAGCCCCAGTGCTATGAGAGCAAGGAAATCTGGAAGTGGCCTAAGGTGATCACACTCCTGGGAGAAAATGGCAGTAGTGGAGGATCATGCAGCAAGGCCCATCCAGGCTGCTGGGACCCTCCTTCTCTGTATCCCACCTCAGCCCAGAGGTGCATGTGCAGTCTTCACCCTGCAGACAGGATGACAAGCCCAAGCCATTCCCTGGGGACAGTACAGACTGTACCCCACCCCGTCACCACCAGGAGCACACATGCCAAGGTAGGTTTAGACTGTGAACACAGAGTCACAGGAAGATAAGAAAGGCTCCCATAGGTGACTAGCCTCTTTGGCAGTGGCTGAGAGACTACAAAAGGAACACAGCTGTCTCTCATTCCTGCACAAGGGTCTAAGCCTTGCTAGGAAGTGGCTTCAAGGGCAGTGAGCGGCTTGGCTGGTAGCAGAATGGAAATGCGCCCAAGATCAGGCAAGGGACACCAGGTGCTAGACACAGGGACCTAGCCAGGACCCAGAGATGGGCAGACATACTGCTCTTCACACAGCTGTTGTGTCTCCCAGCACCTCACCAAGGATGTCAGCCTTGAGACCTCCCTGTGCCGGACAGAGGGGCAGCACCTGAGGGGAGGGTGATATGGCCGCCCAAATTTGTCCCTAGCCTCCAGTGCCCTCTGCGCCTATGCTGTGAACGGCTGTCCTGGAGGCTGGACAGAATTCTGTAGGGGGTCTTGGCCCTGGCTCTGCCTAAAGGAGAACAATGCACTGGTCAGAGATGCAGCTCCCCCTCAGGGTCATGACAAGATGCTACTGACTATCCTCACTGGGGTGTGGAGGAAGATTCTGGGGCCCCTCTGGCTCTGGGAACCTCTGGGCAGATGTTATCAGCTGCTTCCACTCTAACACTCTAGAGGAAACATGGACCAATCAGGCAAGGCCAGCAGTGACAGTGAGGCAGACCCAAGTGACAGGAGCATCCAGATCCAAGTGGGCTGGCCAAAGATGGGGGATGAGTGGACCTGAGCACGGAACAGAGCAGGTTCCCCAGGGAGGGCACTCAGGGAATGGGGTATGCAGGGAACAGAGGCCTGCAGTGTTTGCTTTTGGTGTTGGGGTGGAATCTGGTCTCCCCCTGAGCCACAGCCCAGCCCAAGGCAAAGGTTCATGCAGGCAGACCCACACTCACACACCCACTTGCACTCACCCACACCCACACATATCCACATCTGCACCTGGGCACACCTGCACCTGACACATGCTCCCGCCATGTTCCAGCTTCTACAGGCTGGTGGCAGCTGCCTTCGTCAACCTGACATAGGCAGGGTCTAGCTGATCACACATTTACCTGTGGTCATGACGACTCCGGCTAGCACCTTTCTGCGTGCATGTGGTGAGGAAAAGTTGTCTGTCAGGTCACTGAACTGACCCAGGACCAGGCGCGAGACGGCGTCTGCCAATACCTGGGTGAGAAGCAGAGATTGGATTAGGCTGTGTGCATCGGGCATGGTGGGGCCTCGGTGTCACACACACTGTCCTTCTGTGGGGGCATTCACAAGCTGTCTCTACTTCAGAGAGCTACACTGGTAAGACAAACCAGTGTGTGTGTGTGTAAGCATATGTCTGTTATACATATGTGCATGCATGCACACACATTTCCTCCAAAACACTGCATGGGAACAAGACACCCCAGGATCATGTGAGGCTCTAGCTGGGGTCCTAGGCAGGGACTTGGGAGCTGATGCACATGGAGTATGAGGCCCACCAAAACCTGCCTCATGTGGGGAAACTGATGCACAGAGAGGTGCCAGCTCATGCCCCATGCCACTCTGCCAGACTGCTCTGTGCCATGTACCCTGAGGCTCTCCAAACAGAGACTCCCTTGACTTATGAGCCCAGAATTGCAAAGGTGGGGGGCCAGCACTTCAGCCTGCAGATGCAGGTGCTGTGCATATTCATGTGGACCTAACCTTCCCAGCTAGCCCAGCTCAGTCCAGTGCCTAGCACTCAGCACCAGAGGACAGGGAGACTATACCTTCCACCAGGAGGGGCGGCAAGTGTGTCCTTGGACACAGGACCACAGGGTGAGCTTTTCAGAGCCAAGTTCCTGTTGGAGTCTGGAAGTGGCCTCAGTAGTCCAGGGTTTGGGGAAGGGACACTTGCTGCTGGGCAGGTGAACAGCAAAACTTAGTCTCTCTATCCACTAGTTTTTCCCTTGTCAGACAGTCAAGTGGCCACTAGCAAACCAAATGTCCCCAGCTGGCCATCAGTAAAACACTTCACAGCGGGGACAAACATGTCCCTCACCTTAAGGACACCTTACTTGGAGACAAGGTCACTGCAGATGTCCCTGACCCCTGACCAGCATGCGCTCCTGGCTTGCCTCTAACTTTTCAGCAGACACAATAACAAAAGCAGCATGCTTTACCAAGTCTAGTTCTGCCACAGGCCTCGTGATTCAGCACAGCTGGGTGAAGAAAACACAGTCTGGAGTTATAACCTGTTCGTGCCCACAAGTCCAGCAGAACAGAAGGATGGTAGACCTGCCTCCTTTGAGGTTCCCTGAAGGAGCAGCAAGGATCTACATCTGCCTGAGCAGCACATCTGAAACTTCCCATCAAAGACAGCAGAACCCAGTGATACAGCCACTGGGAATGCACTAAGCGAGGCTACCACCAGGTCCCCTAAGGAGAAACTGTCACATCTGAGTACCCTGGGGCTTCCACATAGAGCAGGTGAGCACAGCTCCACTGCCCTGGGATTCTGTAATACAGAGGTGCAGAACTGGGAGGTCAGTGATGTCAGGATAGGCTGAGGGGACCTGGATCTCAACAGATATAGTCACTACCCTGGGCAGGAGACTGGTCCCTTCCTGAGGTCAGTGAGCCAAATGAGCACCCACACACTTTCTGGGAACCTCTATCTGCTGCCCCTGAGCTGCTCACCTTGCACAGCACACAGTGATTCCAACAGTCCTGGACACCCTGCCAATGGGAAGGACATTATGATAGGGAAAGATGAGTCACAGCAGAAGGCTGGGCTGCTCTACCAGCAGAAAGCCTGGGAATTAAACATCACCAGATCCAAGGCTATTGCTCTGTGAAGTGATACACTTTGGAAGAGTGGCTCCCAGGAACAGTGCAAGGAATCAACCAAGGAAGAAGTACATGGCCTATGAAGAACCAGGAACAAAGTGGATGGATCATGTTTTACATGTGTTGTGTTTGCTTGCAGCAGGTGAAACATACTCTTTTCAAAAACTGTGAACAACTGGGCACCTAAGGCTCCAAACTGTGGAGATTCTTCAAGCTGCATCAAAGGCAAAAGAGAGAACCCTGGGGATCACACGGCTTCCTGTCCATCACATCTGAGTCCTCCATATTGCCACGTCAGATGTGGAGTACATCACCTCTACACTGAACAGCACCTGGCAGAAAGGAACTAACACGCAAGATGGCAGAAGAATAGCTTTCACATAACCCCCACGAAATTGGGTTTCCAAGAAGAGAAGCAAGACCCAAGCTCGCTGAGCAATAGGACTGAAAGCCCTTCTCCCTGAGATTCCTCCTTGCTTTACCTCAACTTGAGGGGACGAGGATGTGACAGGGTGGGAACAAACTTCAGAGTGGCTTCCCTCATCCAGCCAAAGCAGGGGGGCCCACATGGATGCCAGGCAAAAGATTCAGGGAGCAGAGACCTCAAAGTAGCTGGCAGGCTACAGAGTACCCCCACACAGGAGGAGCCCATCTCCATGCCCCAGGCTCATGTACCCTACTGCTCAGAGCTCTTGTTCTGCACTCTGGGAATGCAGCCACCAGCCAGCCTGAAGGGTGAGGCCAGGCACTTTAGCCCACTGGGTTTCCAGCAGCCCTGAACATGTGAGAACTTGTAGAGATGATAACAGGAAACAGTGCTCTGGCCCTAGAGCCCTATTCCTGATAGATTCTTCCAGCAGGTTAAGGGTCCCTGTGCCATGTGACCACAGAGCCCAGGCGAGGCCACCCCACATCAGACAGAGTGGCAACCACCCTGCTAATGGGGGTAAGAAGGGAAGAATATGGCAGCTGTCACTGATTGTGCCTAGGAGCTGGGATGTGTGGCCTCCTCACCTGTGGCAAGTGCAGCTGCAGGCCCTCACTGAGCACAGGCTGGCGAGACGGTGTCTGGTCCAAGTGCAAGTTGAAGATGGTGGCCAAGGCAGACTGGGCAGCTCGGGCCTTGGCCAGTTTCTTGTTCCTCCCCGAGCCCTCAAAGAACTGGCCGTCCACGACCACCGACATGACGAAACTCTTGGCATGGCTCTCACCACTCTCAGACAGGAAATCATACTTGAGCCCTGGACGCAGCTCATTCAAGATCATCACCGGGTTCTTCCCACTTGGCGGTGGGAAGGGAGGTGGCACGGGCAGCGGTGGCTGGGCCAGGCTGGCAGGCACTGGTGAGGCTGACAGGCTGATGTCCCCGCTGGAGCTAAAGGAGTCATCACCATTGGAGCCCACATAGAAAGGCGGCTCTGACTTGTCAGGTGTCTCAAAACCATTGAAGAGCGTGTCTGGGAAGTCAGCCTGGTCGGATGTGAAGTCTGTGTTCACTGACAGGGTCCTGCCCATGGCCAGGTGGGCCTCGGAGGCATTGGGAAACTGCACAAAGGAGCGCAGGGCCTTCTCGGCTGCATGCAGTTTGGCCTTCTTCTTGGTGGGACCTGAGCCCTCAAACACCTGCCCGTTGACCTCCACAGACATGACAAAGCGTGGGGCATGCACAGGCCCCGTCTGTGACAGCAGCGTGTACTGCAGCCCTGGCTTGATCTCGTTCAGCTGCATCAGTGCGTTCTTAGGCAGCACGGGCCCTGGCATCTTCCTCCGCTTCTTCAGGCGGTACCTTGCATGGCCGTTGTTGCCCTCCTCCAGTGGCCGCTTCCTGCCACTTCCGCCACCACCCCCATTGGAGAGTGGAGTGCCCTCGCCGGGCCCAGGTGTGCCACTGTCCCTGGGGGACATGTTGCCCAGATTGCGGTTTTCTTTAACATCTGCGCTGCTGGAACCTGTGGTGCCCAGAAAGAGTAACTTACAACGCCTTCGTTGCAGGATCTTGTAAATGCAAAATTTATAGATTCCTTTACCTCTTTGTGACCACTTCAGTGGTGTGTGTGTGTGTGAATAGCAAACTGGAGGAACTGCACATGCGGCCAGAGAACAGTCAGCCTCAGCTGGGAGGATGCTGAATAAAGGCTAATAAAGGCTAATGCCTCTTCTAGTCAGTTCACCACTGATATCTGCATTAACAAGTATAAGTCTTAAGCCAGGTGTGGTACACACACCTATAATCCCAGCACTCTGGGAGGCCAAAGCAGGACGAGAGCAACTACCAACCTAGCTTGGGCATCTTAGCAACTTATGAAACCCTGTCTCAAAATAAAAACCAAAAATAGCACACAGTGCAAAGGCCCTGGTTTTAATCAATCCCTAGTATGGCCAAAAAGAAAAAGCCAGGCATGGTGGCGCATGCCTGTAATCCCAGCACTTGGGAGGCTGAGGCAGGAGGACCGTTAAGAATTTGAAGCTAGCCTGGGATACAAAGTCAGTTAAAGGCCAGCCTAAACTGCATAGTGAGACCCTGTCTCACACAAAGAAAAGTAAAAATGTTCAATGATTTTTCTACTGAGAATATTCTAATGTTGCCAGTACTTCCCTCAGGCTTGTCAAAGTGCTTGCTAAGTGGTAAGAATCCAGAAGAACTTACACTACATCTGATGAAATGCAGTACGGTCCATCAGTGCATGGACAGATGAACGGACAAACACACTCCTCAGTGTGCTGTGCTCCTCACTCCCTGGGCGGCGCAAGGCCACTGGCACACAATGTCTGAGGGCTTCCCCTGTACACCTCTCAGTAGAGCAGGCACAGTCCCTAACCACTCAAGCTAACCAGGCCCTCAGGGTTAGAATGTCCAAACAGTCCAGGCTGTTATTTGATGTAGTATATGAAATGACTACACAAAATTGCTTATCATTGTAGAGAATATTATGACTTTTTATAAATTCTTTCTGGGGGCTACAGCTTTATTTCTGGTATTTATTTAAAATTTTTGTTATATATGGGGACTGTTACTGTCTCAGAATCTTTACTATGTTCCATGATAAAAAAAAAAAGAACAAAACATCAAGTCAAAGCTGCAAGCTGACTTGAATTTCCTAAATGCATAAATATACCTAATAATTTTGTCTTTTTAAAAAATCAATTAATTTGTGCATTTATTGAGTAATTTGTTTTTTCCACCTTATGTTTAAAATCAGTAAACACAATTTCAGGATTCTAAAAGTATATGGCAAAATAAACATGATTGTGATTTTAAAGGGGAAAAAATTTTAAAATATTCACACCTGCTTTCAAGTTACTACACTTTTTTACAGGAAAAAAAAAAATCATTCCTTCTTATAGTTTTATAGATCACCTGGCTTAATTCTTTGCAATGTTGTTGATATTTAGGTAATTAAAGGCCTACTACCAGTAGCTTCCAAAAATCCACATCTCAGCTGGCAAGAAGGCTCAGCAGACTAAGCGCCTGCTTAGACAAGCACAGGTTTGATCCCCAGGACCACATAGTGTGCCAGCCCCACCTCCAGGCATGCTGAGCCTATGACTGAGTCTGGGCACGGTGGCACATACCTGTAATCCCAGGGCTGGGAAGGCTGAAAATAGGAGGATCACTATGAGTCCAAGCTGCATAGTGAGACCCTGTACCAAATACATTTAAAAAAAAAAATCCACATTTTTTAAATAATCAAGAAACTTTTAAAATTGTAAACAAGCACCTCAATATGAAAGCTTGGGGTCAGTTTCCACTATATAACATAAAAGAAGTTTCTCATAATGCTGAGCAAACTGAAAACATTTGTCAGTGTGGCCCTGGCTATCACAAATCACTGACAGCAAGCTATAAATGTCCAGGGCTGGGGCTCTTCTGCTCAGAGAGCAAAGGAGCTCAGTCTACACACAGCCCTTGGGAGATTAGACCCACCAGGGGACTTCTCACAACTCCTGACCTCCAGAACACCTGACACACACACCACTTCCCTTGGTTCACAAAGCGACGGAATGTTTGCTAAATTTTCATTTATAACATCCTCCAGCAAAAGGCCGGTAGGTTACTCCTTTCGGTGCTCGAGGGAACAAAGGTTTAGGAAAGTAGAGCCAAGACAAAATAAAGAGGTTAGTGGAGGGAGAGAGACCATCACACACCAGACACCACTTATAGTTCACTGTCACAGCTATGCAGAATTATCAACATAGGGAATCAAATCATAAGCATATTCTGACATGCATCTAATCAAGTATTTATAGCCTATGAAATAACCATTTTTTTCTTTTCAGACATAATGATAACCAGCATTGAAATTGGCAAATATTCTTGCAATGAGAAAAAAGTACACTATTACGACATAGTACAACAATTCCGAACTCATGTACTTCAAAAGGACCACTCACGTTCTGTTAAAGATGCTATTAAGTAAATGAGAAGAAAATGCTAAAATTAGAGAAGGAGGCGCTGCTCTCACAGCCCTTCTAAAGCATAGGGTTTCACTCAGCACATCAAAGCACTACATTTCAGGAAAATGAATGTTAACCATGATGAAACTTCTAATTGCTCTCAAAATGAGAGAAAACATAGGCCTGGCATTTCAGTTTAGGCACAACACTGAGCAGCTTTTCTTTTCAGAAAATTCCTTAGGAGGGCCTTCATAGGGTTAAGTCTCCAGGCTCAGAGGTGGGGGCCAATCCATAGTTGCCAGGTAGCTCGGAGGACCCTGGGGAGAGGCGCATGGCTATGGCGCAGCACAAAGCCTGCTCTCTAAAATGGGAGTTTATTCTCACTCTTAAAAGTGGCAGCAAAATTGGAAACGGCAGGTGGAATGCTCAGCAAACAGCCCCAGCTAGATCTGTAAAATATCTCAAGAGCAGGATGATGAGGAAGACAGGTACACTGCTGCAGCCACAGGCGGTGCACACATCGGCAGAGCTGTGCACCCTGGGCCAGCATGGTCCATGCCATCCAAGGCCAAGATCAGCAGTGGGAACATTTGTAATGCCCTGCAAGCAGGTTCACAGTGGCCACAGTGAGCCAGGGCACTGTCTGCAGGCACCTTGGGCTGGCAGCACTCTGGGACAGTCAGGAGCGGGCCTACGTCCATGGCTGCACTGTGCATGTGTCCTAGAGAGTGCGCTGAGCTAGGCTCTGATGTTGGGACCACTCCCATTCAGCAGGGTTTGGACGAGACATGTTCTTGCTCGAGACAGGTAAGGTGCATATGCCAGTGAGCAGACTGTCCTCCAGGCAGCCCCTTGCGATAGGTGTCCCCCTTCCATGGAGCAGCTGACCTTCCTTGGGCACCTGCTGCCCTCTGGAACTGAGGGCAAAGTAGAAGTGAGAGGTGTCATTACTGAGCTTTCCAGAAGTCAAGCAACACTGAGAGTGTGGTGCTGCCCGAGGCCTTCCCACAGCCCCAGACAGGCAGAATGGACCATAGAAGGGTTGGGAGTTGGTCCATACCAGCCCCAACTCTTGTAGGGTCTGCAGAAACCAAAGACATAGGAGACCTCTTCTCCAAACTTGGGAGGGCTGCGCATCTCCAGGAGCTGTGTGTACCACTGCCCAACAACAGGTGTCTGAGTCCATCTCAAAGGCTGCCACACGACGTCATGAGAAACCACGCAGAACTACAGGACATGTACCTAGAGGATGTTTCCACAATAAAAAGATGGCCCATGGTGACGAGGAATGGGAAATCTAGACAGGTGCTTCAGGGAAAATGTCCATGGTAAATGCTGATACCTGCTGTACAGAATCTATAAAAACACACAACTGCCAACAGCCCAGAGCAAAGGCAACATCCGGTTCCCCAATTCATCTCACTAATCAAGTTTACAAAATGCTAAACTGTGACTAGGAAATGAGCTATGAGGGAATACGTGGCAGGCCTAGGTCTTACTCATGCTCTCTTCATCTTCTGCCTCCATGGCAAAGTACTTGTGGGGGTTTCCTGACTGGCAGAGACGGTTCCTGTCTGAAAGAAGCAAGAAAAAAAAGAGTTAGTGAAATGAGGTGAGTCTGTCCCACAAAGTGGTCACAACATCCCTGAAAATGAAAGGAAAAAAAAAATTGTGAAACAAGAACAACCTGTGGTTTGGATTATGAGCGAAAGTCACGTATCAAGAATAAATGCCCCTGTAATTCAGCTTATACCTCTTTATCCAAAGAGCACCTCACAGGTGAGGCTAAACACAAGTCACTGGTAAAATCCAACCCTACTTCCCAGCCATGCGCAATTTACCACCTGGCTGGCAAGAGAATCACAGGAAATTTGCAAAGAACAATAATTCCTATGGCCTAATTATTAAGAAACTTAAGGGTTTCCTCTTCCTTAATATTTCTGATATACTCTGCAAGACTCTACTAACAATCTATAAAAAAGAAACTCATGAAACTGTAATTGAGGAAAAAGAATTACAAATTTGCAAACCACATACCACTTCATATAAAGTAAACTTAGTTTATAAATGTTAAAAAATTCACTGCTTTTAGAGAAATGGTAATCAAATGTACTAAGACATACATAGATCTCATCTATTTCATATATCACATATGTGAAATATGCAGATTTCAGGATGATCGTTTGTTAGCTATGAATCTCACTATACTGTTAGCAAGTATACTGTGTTTCTATGTAGAATCCTTTATTTGGGAAAGCTTCCTGGATAGTTTTAAAAACATTGCTGTTTTATATTTATTAATTACTTTACATGTTTTCTGAGAGCCTATTATGAGCCAAGCTGAACAATAACAGAACCTACAGCTAATGTGAAGCTGCATCTGAGGAACTCAAGTGTAAATGCTGCTAGACAGAGCTTCCACAGAGTTCAGAGCTGCTTCATTCTCTCCAGCACTGCCCCACACCACAACACAGGTCCCGGGTGACCCTGCCAGTTGGCAGGAGCAGCCTCCCTCTGCTGGCACTGGGGGCCTGGTGGAAGCAGTGAACACAGGGGCTGGATGTGCTCCATACAGCAAGGCCATGTTTCTGTCTCTGCAGCACAGGTCAGCTGAGAAAAAGGCTCCACCTCGAGGCTCAGGGTATGATAAAAAGAAGTTCCAAGAAAATGCCACCAGTCATGCCAAGAACCAGACATGCTCAAAAGGATAAAGGGAAAGTCAACAGATGCCAACATGAGGCAACAACAATGCTGAGTGATCTGGGGAAGCAGAGTCCAATAGGCACTGATCTGGGCACAGCCACCACCAGGGCAGTGTGGCATTGGAGACAGGTGACAAAAAGTATGCCAAGGGTAGAGCAGGGCACTCAGAAGCAACCCACACAGCACCCTGATAAAGCAGGAGACAGCCCTGCAATAACAGCATCAGGCCAAAAGGACCCTCTCTGCATGGCCGTATAGTGTATTCAAAATCTCTGCAAATGGTTCACAAGCGTAAGCATAAAACACTGAACTGTAGAACTTGTAGACAAACCTATACGAAAATCCTCAAGATCTAGGACTAGGCAAAGAGTTCTTACATTTAATGGCAAAAGCACACTCCAGAAAAGAAAAATAGAAAATTTGACTTCATTAAAAATAAAACTCTCACTCTACAAAGGATCCTGTTAAAAAGATGTGAACTGGGTCTCAGACCTAGCCAACAATTGGTGAGGGGCTCCAGCCCAATGTCTGCCACATGCCTGGAGAGACTGCTTGGTTAGATGCCATTCCAGGAAGTCGACTGATCCCACAACTCAGAGAAGCTGCAGGGTAGCTGAAGTTCAAGGCTCCCAGCACTACATTCCAATGGTGACCACCTCGTACAGCATCTGACATGGATCTGGGGTCTGACTGCCTACATTAGCTACCAGTGTGAGCAGAGACACATCCTGATTTGAACACTACCCAACACTGTAGATGCCAGAAAATGTCCATACATTCTAAATCACAGATGCCAGGTGTGGTGGCACATGCCTATAATCCCAGCACTTGGAGGCTGAAGCAGGAAGATGGCTGCAAGTCAGAGACCAGCCTGGGCTACAAAGTAAGTTTAAGGCAACCCAGAACTACATAGTCATACTGTCTTAAGACAAAAATCACAGAGAAATTTATTTTCTTCTTTGTGTCTGTGTTGTTTTCACTTTCTTCTTTCCTTTCCCTTTTTTCTTTACTAGTTTACCAGGATTTAGGGACTTTTTCCTTATCCTCTTTTCCTGCTTCTTATCTCTTTTTCTTCTTTTTTCTCTATTTTTCCTCTTCTCCCTTTTAATTTTTTCTCTTATTTTATTTCTCAAACAATTTATTTTATTCTCCCATTTTCTTTTATCTTCTGTTTCTAAAGAACTTCTGTTTCCTTTACCTAATTCTGTAAGCAGCCTTCTACTTCAAGATGCTTTATACAACTTCTCTCTCCTCTTCACAGCTTAAGGTTTCAATTTTTTTTCTTACATTCTCTATTCTCAACTCCTATACCTTTAATAGTATAAGTATAAAGCTTTATTAATTTTTGGATAGTTAACTCTATGGAATTATTGTCGAATCCTTTCCTGCCATTAGCAGAAATATAGCTGCACATTTGATACATATCGGCTACAAGTCACTATCTGAGTTGTCTTAATGTTTAGAAAAAAAATCCACAGTAATTGTGGATTTTTTTCTAGGGGTAAGGGTGGTACATGACTGTTCTCTTTTTTTTTTTATGCATTTAGTGCAGGGTCTCACTATAGGGGGCTGGCACAACATGCTGGGGATTGAATCCCAGTCCCTGCATCTGCCTAAGCAGGCGCTTTAATCCGCTGAGCTATCTGGCCAGCCCAATGACTGGTTCTGATGGCATGTCAATACCCAACTTACCTTGGATGATAGTACTAAAGCTGATCTGCTTGATATTACCAGGGTCAGACAATTGTTGCTTTAATGAGCTTTCCTGTAAGCCAATGCTCAGATTACCTTTGTGACATTTACCAATATTAGAGCCTCAAATTTAACAGAAGTGGCTGGATTTTTGAGATGAAACGAAGAACTAAAACTAGCCATGCCCAAAGTTCATAACTGAGAGGTGATTGAGGAGAGTTCTATACTAGCAACAAAGTCATAAAGGGGCCACAAACCTCAGTGCAAAATAATAGAAAAATTCAGACAGGCAACAAGATGCCTCCTACAACTCCTAACTTCCCTGAAGCAAATCCAGGGACACTAAGGAGGAGAACAACATAAATCATATTCCCAAATTACTCAGAAAGGTAACAGAGGAGGTCAGAACACAGATCAAGATACTCAGGAGGATCACACAAGATATAACTAAATGGATAGTAGAATTAGAGTTCATGGAAAGGTTTCAATCTGAAATCCATGGGAGTAGAAATTATATACAAAGTATGGGCAGCAGAAGTGATCCGTGTGGGGCCAGAAATTCAGAACTAGAAATTAATGATGCCTTCTAAGACCAACTACTCAAAGACACCTTTATGGCAATAAGAGAACATGAAAACTGGACCCAAAAGCTACTGAATGATGCAAAGCAGGCTAATCTAACAGTAACTGGATTAAGTAAAAAATCAGAAGACAGGGGCCAGGGAGATGGCTCAGTAGAATAAGTGCTTTCCTGGAAAGCACAAGGGTCTGAGATCAATCCCCGGTTTTGGAAAAAAAAAAAAATCAGAGGACAACTCAAATGGCATAAAAAACCTGTTCACAGGAATAATGTTAAAAAAAAACCACCCCAGGTATAGGGAAAAAATAAACATACAGATAAATGAGGCATCTAGAACCCCAAACAGTCATGACTAGGAGACGGTTCTCTGTATCATCTCTGTATCATATAATACTTACAGTACTGGAGTCCATCACAGAGACAAAGTCTTAAAGCTTGGAAAAAGGCAACAAATCATACATAAAGTTAAACCCACTAGAATTACAGTAGACATCTCTACATAAATGTTTGAAGCCAGGAGGGTTTGGAGCAAAGTGTTACAAGCCATAAAAGATAACAAATCCCTACCATTACTTATATATTCCTCTAAACTTGATGGACAGATAAGGTATTTCCATGATAAAGAACACCTCAAGAAATTCATGACCACAAAACCAATACCACAAAAAATTTTTCAAGGATATCCTAAAGACAGACAATAAAGCCAACAATGCCAATAACTCAGAAAGAATCACTACACATGGTGGGATGAGCAGCCAAGCAAAAGGGAAAATAAAAAAAGAAAATCAGCAACAGAAAAGCAATACATGACAGCAATAGTTCAGTATCTCTCAGAATGACTCTCAATGTGAATGCTTCAAGTCCCCAGTCAAAATACACAGACTGGCGCAGTGGATTATGAAACAAAATACAATATCCAGTATATTAAAAAACATACTTACTTCAAAAGGAACTTCAAAGATTAAAAATCAAAACAATATTTTGATGGAAAACAATAGTCCATGCAACAAGGACCTAGAAAAAAACCAGCAATAGCTATCCAGATTTCAGACAAAGTAAACTTTAAGCTAATAATGATCAAAATAGACAAAAAATGTCACTACCAATTCAACAGGAAGAGATAACAATTACAAATATATATGCTCCAAATGCTGGCATGCCCAACTTCATAAAACAAACACTAACAGTCATAAAAAATGAGATAAACACCAACACCAATAGTAAAAGACCTCAATAGCCCACTGTCACAAATAGATCAACTAGACAAAAACTCAACAAAGAAATACCAGAGTTGAACCAAACCTTTTAGCAAATGTACTTAATATTTATCTACAGTGCTCCAACAGAATACACACCCTTCTCAGTAGCACATAACGCTCCAAAGTACACCATAACTACCCACTAAGCATGCTTACATAAATGGAAAAGTCAAATTACCCCATGGTTATCAGATCATAATGAAATGAAAAATGAATGAATTCTTTTTTTTTTTTTTTTTTTTTTGGCAGAACCAGGGATTAAACTCAGGTCCTTGCGCTTGCCAGGGAAGCACTTATTCCACTGAGCCATCTCCCCGGACAAAATGAAAAATGAATAGCAAAAGAAACCAGTGCTGTAGTCAGGTTTTACATGGAAGTGGATTTAATACAGGACAAATAATTTATAGGATTATTTTATAATATTCACCCTAAGAGTCAAATGCAAGCGTGCATGAGATCTGTCCACATGCTAGAGACTCAAAGAATAGAGTTGGGGGCCCATCTTGCACGAGTCCAGTTGAAGACCTAGAGCCCAGGGCAAGGTCCTTTACAAGTCCACCTGGAGACCTAGAGCCCACAACAATATATCACAGATCTGCACTGGGAAAGCCTAAAGGCCAATGTTAGAGGCTAGAAAGTCTGCACCAGTGGGATGAAGGATATGTGCAGACTGAGGAATCTGCACTGGAGGTAGGAAGTGATGCTCAAGGTTAAGGACCATAGCTCCTGCAAAGAGAATGGTAGCCACCCTCGGTGACAGTGAGGACACAATTTCTTCTTCTAGTGAGAATAGCCAAGTTGGTATCAGGAAAACCAGAAGAATCAGCAGCACACCATCTTCCCCTTCAGTTCTCTTTTTATGTTATTGGCAATAGTCTTCAGGTGGGCCTTCCATACCCAGAACCATGCTGATTCAGTTCAGCTAGGGGACAGAAGTTGCCCAGTAGTTAATCTACCACACAGAGAATCTATGTTAACACATGGAAATTAAACAACACCCTTGTTATGGCTTGTGTCTAGCTGTTCCCCCAAAGCCTCATGTGCTCACTGGTGAGAGTTCTGAAAGGTAGCAGATCTATGGTATATGATGCTGGGATTAACTTGTGTGATGATGGAATTTAAGATGTGCGATTACTAAATTAGTCCACTGATTCATCTATTATAGTTCTTGGTGTGGATAATGAGAAGGCTTACCCTGGGTGTGGGTGGCACCACCTGAAATCTTCCACTGCTTCTGATGCTTTCTTTCTGCTTTGCTCTCTTTCCTGCCTACTTGCCATCTACTATTTTTCCTCTGTGATACCCCTCTGCCATGCCACCCTGACTTGCAGCCAGCTGACTATCGACTAAAACTTCTATAAACTCTGAGCTGAAATAATCCTTTCATTTTTTCCCCATAATTTTATTATCCTTTCATTTTTTTTAACTTTGGGTGTTGGGTATTTTGACTCAGTCATGAGAACAGTAACTAAGTGGGGCCAGCCAGATAGCTCAGTGGACTAAATTTTGATCCCTGATGTACTGTGCCAGCCCCGCCCCCAGGATATGCTGCGACTGTGACTTAGACTGGATATGGTGATGTGTGCCTATAATCCCAGTGCTTGGGAGACTGAAAACAGAAGAATCACTACAAGTCCATATCTCTGTAATTGAGACCCTGTAGACTCTGTACTAAATACATTAAAAAATAAATAAATAAAAATAATTGATGGATCACAGATGAAATTAAAGAAAAATGCAGATATTTCCTATAGTCAAATGATAATGTGAGTACAATATACTGGAATCTATGGGACACAATAAAAGTAGGCCTGGGGCCAGGGAAATGGCTCGGTAGAATAAGTGCTTGCCTGGCAAGCACAAGGGCCCGAGTTCAAAACCCTGGTTCCACCAAAAAATAAATAAACAAATAAATAAAAGTAGACCTAAGTGAGAAGTTCATAGCTGTGAATGTCTATATCAGAAAAACCAAGCAAGCACAAATAACCTACTGATGCACCTCAAAGTACTAAAAACAGGAATGATCCAAATCCAAAACTAGTACTAGCAAGAAAATTAGAAAGATCAAAGCAGACATCAATGAAATTGAGACTAAAAAACAGTACAAAGAATCAGTGAATTAAAGAGCTGTCTTTGAAAGAATAAACAAAATAAACCCTTAGCCAATCTTACCAAAAATAAGACCTAAATCCATTCAATTAGAAATGAAAAAGGAAAATAGTGGATTTCAATAGAATCCAGAAGATCATTGGTAACTACTTTGAGAACCTGTACTCTAAGAAAACTTAAAACACAAAAGAGAAAAGAAATGGGAGATTCAGAGAAAGATTGGGAGAAATGACATGAAAAATACATATTCAATACATAAAATGTATAAGAAATTCTCAAAAAGGAACAGGAATAAGGGTTTTTTTTTTTTTTTTTTTTTTTTTTTGTTTTTTTTTTTTTTGTTCCTCGAATGCCTTCAGGGCACTTTTGGCCAGCGGGAGAGTTGTGAGGTTCGAACTCCAGCAACCTGAGGCTGCCAGCTTTGTGGAAGCAGCCACTTAAAGGACTGAGCTAGGGCCAGGCCCCCAAAGAACAGGAAAAGAAATAATCTATTTAGAAAGTGAGCAAAAGCCAGGAAGAGTCATTTCGCCATAAAGGACACACAGCCAGATGATAAGCAGGTCACTAGCTGTGCAGGATACACCAGGGTTCACAGATGAGAATGATCTGGTCCTGTGAGGACGTGGGGACATATCCTTCATGCCTGAGTGGGAAACAAAACAACATTGCCATGATGAAAGAAATGTGGCAGTTTCTTAAAAACTAAACACATAACCACTATCAATGGCCAATGCACTGGAGAGGGCTCATTCCAGAGAAGTAAGACTCACATTCATACGAGAAAGTTTTCCACATGCAGAGTGTCATGACTTATACCTAGAGGTCTTCCAGAAGATTGACACACTTACAGTGGGGCCTTGGATGGTGAATGAATTACAGCAGCTATAGCTAGCTTGATGTTGGGGGGGGGGTAGGGCTGGTCAGAAGATATGGTTCTGGAGGCATGGCCTGGAAGGATTTATCTCCTTTTCCCTTTTCTCTGCTTCCTGCCATGAGCAACTTCCTTCTTCTTCTTTTTTTTTTTTTTTTGTTCCTCGAATGCCTTCAGGGCACTTTTGGCCAGCTGGAGAGGTGTGAGGTTCGAACTCCAGCAACCTGAGGCTGACAGCTTTGTGGAAGCAGCCACTTAAAGGCCTGAGCTAGGGCCAGGCCCCCAGCAACTTCCTTCTACCAAGCCCTTCTGCCATGCTGCACCTACCTTGGAGCCAGGTGACCATGGACTAAAAGATAAGCCAAAATAAATCAGTGCTTCTTTAAATTGTGGGTATTGGGTATTGTGCAACAATGACAACAGCAAGAGAGAGAGGACGAGGAGAGAGACAGACAGACAGACAGAGAGAGACAGAGACAGAGACAGAGAGAGAGACTGATTCTAAAACACAGGAATCTATATACAGTCTCAAAATAAAAAGTTTAATTCAAAAGCAGACATGCACACAAGAGTGTGAGTTCTGCCTATCACAATGAGCTGAAAAGGCTGACTGCTCACAAGTGTCTGGGAGCTAAAAGAACAGACATGACAATGACAGGGAAGCAGGCCCCAGGCACAGGGGAAGGACAGCCAGTCTGACAGGGCCAGAGGTTTGCACAGCTCACCTCACTTTCCTGCTCTTCCACACCAGGATTCCATAGAGCACAAGGAAAGGTCTCCCAGCAGAGGATAATGGCCCTACACATGGTGCCATGGGGAGCCTGTATGCTATGGATGGAGCTGGAGGCTCTTGCAGGGCAGATGCCAGAGTCCTCAGTGACTGCAAATGCCAACCCTGGTGGCAAAGGTTATGAAACAAAGGGAAAAAAAGTACATGCTGTGCAGCATTTCCCAGAGCCACACACTGACATTTTGTAAAGAACCTTTTAGAAAAAACCTATAGAAAACCCCAGATGCAAGAAAATTCCAGGAATAGCCAATTATAGAAAAAGCTTTATTTGATAGCAATATTCAGAATCATTTCCCAGGATGCCCCCTAGGACAAGAAGAGGTGAGCAGTGTGCAGGCAGTAGGGTGTGGAGCCTTTACAGGTGGACTAAAAAACCTGAGGCCCAGGTGGGGGACTTTTAACTTGGTTCCGGCTGTAGTTACAACTCTTCTTCTTTAGCAGACCTGATGCTGATGTGAGAAAAGAAAAGGTTCAAACATGGGAAACTGAAATGAGGTGCAATCAAGTGGGGTGAACATTTGATAGGAAACAGGAAGGCCTGAGACCTACAGGACACACATGACTCATCAGGCCCACAGCGACATGTGGGACAGGAAGTCTGGCAGCACAGCAGACACCTGCAGCAGTGTGACACCTGCCAACGGTGGCCACAAATCAGGGCACTCGAGTGAGCTTTCTAACAAACACGGTGGGGAGCTGGGCACCTGCATGGGATACAGCTTAGCCAGGCCCACCAACACTGGCGAGCCACACGGTCCTCAGCACACTCTATGGCCTAGCTTTCGACTTCAGGAAACAGGACTGAGTTTGCAGTGCGATCACGTTACTCACGATATCACTCTCCCACCTTTTACCCTGTTGGAGATATTTATATCTCATCTCTGCACCTGGACAGCCACCCCTTCCCCCTAGTGAAAGGAAATATTCCAAAATAAAACACAAAAAACATAATTTACTTAAATTAAAGTGGTGTCAGAAAGGGAATATTTTCCACTGATCTAGTGGAACATGCTATTTCAAAAGGCCATTAAAAATTTATAGGTTAAAAAACCTGTCAGGTAAGTGGTAAAATTCATTAATATTTAATTACTATAGGATTTGATGGGATTTTTCCCTTGTTAGGATAGGTCTTTAGAAAGGCTCACATGATCTTTATGACAGAAATGGGTCTTATTTTGAATAACTACAAACTGCACATTTTAAACAGGGGAAGCGTTAAGGTGGGGATTACTGGTGCTGATTCTTTACTACGATCAAGCAGCAAGCTAAAGTGGAGCACAATTCTGCAGCTCCAACAGAAAGACTGAACAGTGGGTTGATTAATCACTTAACAATGACTACTGCAGCCTCAACTCCCCACATGCCATGAGGGACGACAACCTGAAATCAGGCAAGTTCGTCACCCGTGCTCAGGACACACTTCACTTGGGGAGGTTATTCACTGCCCACAGTACCCAAACAAAATACCACAAAAGGTTTCAAAATACTTGGCTGACATCTTACAGTAAGACCTGCCCCTTCCTGGGGAGTCATATGTCATCTGTTGGCCTGATACAGACCAGGGCCCTCAGCATGGGTGGAAGTCGCCTCCTCCTGATCCGGTGTAACATCCAGCCTACACTGTGCTGTCCACACCTCACCTCCATGGTATCCCAGCCTGTTCACCTCCCCTGCCCCTTCCCCCTGAAACAGCCCAGAGTCATCAAAACCCTCACAGACCTTCGGGGGACCAGCCCAAGTATGAGTGCTGTCAGCCTACAACACCAACAATGAGGACAATGCCCTCCATCTGCAGCCCAGGACCCAACTCACATCTGGGGAGCCTGGAGCAAGCTCTATCACCCATTGCTGAGGATTGGCCAGGTGAGGGCACCCTGGGGGGCAACTGATCCCAGATCCTGGGCACATGCAGCTATCTACTGGGTGCAGTTCCAGGGACATGCACAGGACTGCCCCATACTTTCTGATGGTGAACCCCACCCCCAGCCAGGCCCACAGCTTCCCTGGAGGAGATAGCACTGCACAGAAAACTGGAGCAAGGGAGACCGCTGGGACCGCACCACTATTGCAGCCAACTGGACCAAGTAGCTCTGCACCTTTCTGATAGAGAAAGGCAAACATGACACTGTCTTAGAGGCATACAATTCAACATCCATGGTTTGCAGCACCTTAAAACTACATCAAGGTCTATGCTTCACATCTTACAAAACTGCCAGTTTGGTATAAATGGAACAGCCAATCTCCATAATTCATTATATCTTAAGGCATCTTCCCAAATTTCTAGGGAAAGTGCCCCTCATGAAGAGTCAGGAACCAGCATGACCCCAGTCACACTGCTCATGAGGGTGTGTGCAGAAAATGAGGAGCTGGTTATTCGGCTGTAGGCCTGACCATCACTCCCAGCACACCCCACTCCCATCAGCTGGGATGTGGCCCAGCCATCTCTCCTGCTACAGGATAGGTTCATACACCAGAAGAAGCTGGGGCTGCAAGAAGCATGGGGAAAAGTAGACCACATGAGGCTCCCTGACCTGAGTGTCCAGTGGTGAGTGCCCATGGGAAAAGCTGGTGATTCTAGATCCAGGATCTCTGGCAAATGTTTCCTGACTTTGCCTTGGTTTCCTTAGTGCTGGTCTTCATGACATCCTGCTTTTAAATCCTCATTAAGAAACACAGCAGCTGCCCTGGACACCCACGGTGAGAGCTGAGTGAGGAGCACAGGAAGAAGCCAGGGGCTTCTGTCCTGGACATGAGCACCTCAGCAAGCACAACCCACAGAGCTTGGGGACCATGGTGATCTTCCCGGAGAAAAGACCCCATTAGGGACCTGTCTCCATCTATTTAGTGAATGCCATGAAGACTGCTGAGTTAGAAACTAATTTCTTCTCTTTAGAAAGTCACAGGAACACCTGGGGCTCATTTCCTGGGGAGCTGACCAGTCCTGCTACAGAAACTCCAAAGAATCCATCAGGGGACTGGTCACACCCTGATCCTGTGGAGTGGTGGTACTAAAGGAATGCCCAGGGAAGCAGGGGAGGGGCAGAAGCCACCCGTGTCTGTGGTCCCAATGGGAAGCCTCTCTCCATGGGGACACCTCTGCTAACACGCCCAGTTCCATGAGGAAAATAACTATTAGGAGCTTTTATAGGAGGAATACCTCACCTCCAAAGTCCAATGGTGTGCAGCTGTCACAGTTATGGGCAACTTTTGAATCTGGTTTTAAGAAAAAGGATTTAGATTTCATGCCTTGAAATGATGACTGAAACAAAGCTATAGAGTGCTGAATGTAAGGAATCTGCCCTCCTTTCTTTTAAACAACAAGCATCTCCCCAGGGGTTGCCATAGTCTTGGTCTCCAAAGCACAAAAAGGAGATTTAGGAGACAAAAGTCATTCATGAGGTGTGGTGGTGAGACTAAAACCTCTCTCCTACAGCATCTGTCTTGAGAGGAAAAATCTTGCAATGATAAGAGTATCCAACTTTAAAGATTGTATAAATATTTTTGCAGAATACATTTCAGCCTTTGACACCAATGACTTCCACAATGTGCTTACAGACCTGATCTTAAATTCCCCTCTGCAAGTGGCCCTCTTTGCCTTTCTGCGCAATGCCAAGAGCAGACAGGCAGTGAGCAGGGAAGGGGGCTCCAGCATCAGCAGGATAGGTCACACCGCAGCCTCAGCCCATGCTTCCCCTGGCTCTGCGTCCTGCACTTCACACACTCAAACAAAAGCATCCTTAGTTACCTCTCCTCTCCGAGCGTCTCCGGCGCCGCCTCTTACTCCGGCGTCCCACAGCACAGAGGAAGGCCCCCATGCTCAAAGTTGCCAAGCTCAGCGACTCCGGCCCCAGGCTCATTCTGTGCCCCCAGCCACTGAAGCTCACAGGACAGAGCACTCAGCAGGCAGCACGATGGCCACCCCCGACGACACAACACAGCCAGCTGCGGGCTCAGTCTCAGGCTTGTCCATCACACTGCAGAATTAGGCAAGACTGGGCTGGACGGGGACCAGGCACCACAGCAACGTCCTCGCGCACCAACAGAGTGACATGTGACACCCAACCTCCAATGCAGGCAAAGCTCCAGGACACCAAGCAGGCAGCGCAGTCCTGCAAGCCTTTCTAGGAACAGAGTTACCCCGGCTATGCAGAAATTCTAAAATAACAGAGAGAAAGCACTGCAGGAAATAAAGCACAGAAAGGAAGAAGCTTGCACTCAGCCCAAGCACACCAGCTAAATGAAGGAGACAGAGAAGGGAGCAGCTGAGAGACAGGGCTGTCCCCAGAGGAGATGCCCCAGTGGGAACTGCAGGCCACTTTCCAAACTTAATTCACACAGGGTCTGGGGACTGTGCCAAGCCAGCTCCCTTGTGACTGCAGCGCAGGGGTGCAGTGCAAGCACCCACAGGTGGGGCAGGTACCAACCCTTCCAGTTGCCTCATGCCAGGGGATGGAAACCCATGGTACCATGACCATCAGGGCCAGCACATGCACACAATGCATGGCACACACTACACACACACATTCAGGCAGCACATCCAAGTGCCACACACATGCCACACACACACACACACACACACACACTTGCACATGCATGTGGACTACAAAGGTACACAGATGCACACATGTGTGCACAAGCACCACACAGTTCCCAGTGCCACTGTTGCTCGGGATCAACTGTTCTTTGCCAGCATGCAAGGCAGCCCCATCCAGGCAGACTCGCCCATGGCTCAGGCCACACAGAGTCCGTGGACAAAGAGCCCCATGTGCTGCCCTATAGAGGCCAGCAGGCCAGCTGTGGCTTAAGAACCACAGGGGAAGAAGACAGGTGAGAGGCAGTCCAGGATGCAGGAGCTGAGGTTCCTGCACCTTCAAGCCCCACATCATGCCCAGGAGTCACTCCAAGGGCACACAGAGCCATTCCACATCAGTGCCTGAAGGGAAACAATGCTTGCTCTATGGCTTCTGCCTTCTTCCTTTCCTGGTTTCTCTCTTCCACCTCTGTGGTTATTTAGGAGAAAGACAGAAACAGAAAGACCTGAGTGAGATGCTCAGATCAGCTGTGTACACATAGCCACTAACAGTCACACTGACAGTTCACAACTTAAAACATATTTTTAGACTCTTTCCCAACTTTGGAAGTGCAGTCCATCTGCACCTGCAGGTCCCTATTAGTTATAATGGCTCAACTTAAGCAGCCACCCCTAGTCACATGCCATTAACATCTGACACTCCCACTAACTAATTACCTTCATTTTTATCTAAGTCCTAGAGTAAAGACTCCAAAATTTAATGTTCTGAGAACATTAATTCAGGATGTACTCTTAGGCATCTTTCTACTCTTACTGAAAAGAAAAACAAAGCTTATTGTATCAGAATCCTGAATCTCTCAGGGAGTTGGTCACTCACTTGCCAGTTATTTATGTGGACTCAACCTCCAGGTATAGTAAGTGCTGACTCAGACACCTCTGCAAGGAGCATCACAGCTGATCTCCCTCACCCAGACTCTGCTTACCTGCACAAGGGCTGTCACTGCCTGAGACATGGCAGTGAGAAAGCAGCATTACCCACTGCTTTTGGGGGATATGGTCTAGTCAGGCAAAGAAGAAAATGCAGTGTTGTGCAAGGGTGCTGCCTGGTCACCACCTGTCCTATGACCACGACAGATGCTATTCAAGGCATGCCTTTGGGATAGAGTTGTGTAGTCTACAACCTGCACAGCTGCACACATGGCCATGGCTACAGAGCAGTGCCCACTCCACCTTCTGGGAGAAGGGCCTGGGGTGTGCTGTCATCCTCCTGGCTCCTCAGAGTACCATGTGGACATCACTGAAGATGGTGGTAGGACACACTGCTAGGATTGCTGAGAGGGCCCAGGTGGAGATGCTTGAGATAACTGGTGGCCTTGGAGTCAGTGATCTATAACCATTACACTTTCTACAAGTACTAGCAGCCACAGATGGGCAGCTGCTGGACAGCCTGGCCAGGGACAGAGCAGGATAAGACCACTGTGGGCCCCAGGAGCTCCTGTGGATGGGGAAATACGGCTGTGTCTGTGCAGGTCTAAGACGCCAGGATCCCCATAGCACAGGTCCCAGGCATGGACATACCTGTTTGTATAGACATGCTTCTCCAGATAAATATACTTCATAGACATACTCTCTACATGTATCTGCCTCCCACAGCAGTTGCTGCCACCAGTCACTGATGGGACCCATGAGCTGGAACAGGGGGAAAGGGCCAAGGACAGCATGCATAGCCCCAGAAAATCTGCTGGGCTCTGTGAGAAGTACCTAAGAGGCCCAGGCCAGAAACTGGGTCACAAGTCAAGTGGCAAAACCAGGCTAGGGGACCAACAGGTGGCACAGAGTGCTGAGAGGGAGGTGTTTGGGTGGGTGCTGCTGGAACCCCCTGAAGAGCTGCTGTCCTCTGGGCACCCCTACCACCCACTCACCAAAGACCACTGTATTTCCCAAGATCAGGCCACTGTGTCCTGTCATTGGTGACTGACCACAGATGAGGAACTGGATGGTAGGAGTCAATGGAGATTTTATTTTTTTTTTTGTATTTTGACTTAATTATTACCTGCTTGAAATAGTCAGCCGAACAGAACCATAAAATGTCACCCACAAACCGCACAGGCCAGTGAGCAACTGCCAATCAGCACAGTGATAGAAACAGGGTGTTCCTGGTCTGTGACAAAAGCCCAGCTGGGCCCGAGTCTTGCAGCTAAACTGGGGAAATGTTTGCTCATGTTACAGACTCAATGAGTCCTAAAGACTGCACCCCAGACCCCCAGGTTCCTCACGATGCTCCCATTGCAGCCACAAGAACAGAGCAGGAATCAATGAAGTCAGAGCTGCAGTGAGGCCTGATGTGGTCCTATGGTGCCACCTGCTGTCAACAGGAGGCTGTTCACAGGCCACAGGCAGCACCATCAGTCACCACAATTAGAGGGGAATAGGGGTCAGGGTGACAAAGACACTAGCATGGGGCAGGACTGAGGGCACAGGTAGGAGCTAAGCCTGTGTGTGTGTGTGTGTGTGTGTGTGTGTGTGTGTGTGGTGTGTGTGTCCACCCCCAGGGGTCAAGCTGGGCTTTCATGACAGAGTATACAAAGCAACTCTGATCTAGTTGAAAAACAAAATCTCAGGAAAATAGTGTTGGAAGCCAAAGGCAAAACATGAGGATCCTGAGAATGAATGAAGCATGTGTAAACATCAGAACACATGTGCCAACCAGGACCAATGGGGAAACACCAGGCTCTGACTCCAGGAGAAGTGGTGGTGGAGGCACCTGGCCACGCAGGGCCAGCAGGATACAGCACAGTGCCCGCCCTTGCCATCACTGTGGGCAGCTCCAGGCCTAGGACCAGGCCAGGAGCATAGTCTGCTATGCCCGCCACCCTCCACGGCTGCATTTCAGATGCAGGAATGATGACACTAAACCCTGGCAGCTCCTGCTATCTCAGAGCCCAGTAACCATTGTCATAGCCTGATGCCACCATGGACTGGAAGTCTGATGAGCTGTCCAGGAATGGAGGGTCCTGCCCTGATATGTACAACACAGCCTGGTGGGGCCTACAGTAGAGAAAAGCAGGAGGCTGAAAAAACAATGCCGTCAGGCTGACAGGCCCACGCTGGTTCCTGAAGACTCCACTGGAGCCCAAGACCAAGGCTCTGCCCTCTGTGACCAAAGCCCCTGGTAGCCCCTAGGACCATAGGCAGGGCTCCTCTCAATCCAGTTCAGGTGGGGTAGTTTGAGTCAAGGAGGCTGAGGGACACAGTAGGCAGCTCCTAGGAGTGTGGTGACCTGGAGGTGTGTGTCCCTCTACTACCTAGGGGGAAATCTTATTTGCCTTTCCTGAAACCCTGGTGTTTGGCTATGCCTATGCCCCCAAATCCATCCTCATGATATAGGCATGAGGGATTAACCCACTGGCCACTCAAGCTCAGCTCCCCAGGGAACAGAGGGGCCAAGAGCCACACCCCTAATTGCCTTGGTCTCCATGGTGAGCAGCCCCCACCTGGAGATAGGTGACACCTCAACAAACATGACCCTTGTCACAAGGAAAGTTCCAAGGCCTTGTGTTGTGTGCCAGGAAATGGGGACAGGGCTATGTATATGCCTGCATCCACACAGGCATGACAGGATTCATGGGACCTCATCTGGACACCAGGGTCCCCGAGGAGAAACACCTACCACTGTGTGGGCCTTGAATGACAGCCCCTCCTCTGCTGCTTAGCCCAGAGCCCACAGTGCCACCCAGAGACACAGTGACCTCATGTATATCACCTACCTGGAGCTCGCATGCCAGAAAAGGGGTTGCATGTGCTGCACAGAGCAGGTGACAGCAGTGGAGTTAGGAGGTGGACAGGCCCTAGTGGATATGGCTTTCCCAGCACGATGGTAGAACAGGGCTGGCCTAGTGCACAGTACAGCATGCAGCAGCACACTAGCTTCCCCACAGCTCCACTTCAGTTCTACTTTCTGGAAACTGAAGCCCAGGGAAGTGCTGGGAGGCTGTGCCCACACCAGACCCAACCACAAGCACCACTCTGCTCCACCACAAGGGCACCTGCCACCATGCCGCTGCCCCACCCAGCATGGCCACAAGCGCATGCCACAGGAAAGGCATTTCATTATACATTTTCACTCCTCTGTACGCTGTAGTGGGCCCCATGGTGCTTTCTAACACTACACTGTGTATTATATAAGGTGGTATCTTCCTTGAACTTCTTTTAAAAGAAAAAGAGAAGTGGCGTGGTTGTTACAGGACATTTGGCACTTGGTAGTGATGAGAAATACCTGGAAAAATCTTCCAAGCTTACACAGGAAGCAAAATTCCTTTCTTATCATATGCACAGTTGACTAAATATGGCCAGTGTGACCCCCAGGGTATTCCCACCTCTGAGGAGAGTCCCAGGTGTGACACCTGTCTTCTCTGGGGACAAGGCAAGGCAGGACAGCAAGCTCACCTGAGACCAGACATGGGGCCCCACCTCAGTGCCCACTCGGTCTGCACAGGGTCCTGGGTGAGGAGTCAGCAAGATCACAGCCCATCAGGGCTGTGTCCCCAAGTACAGGCATTTTCAGCAAGAGAGTCCATATTTTAATTTTTATTTCAAACTACGCTAGAAAGAGAAACAAATAATACACCAAACTATTTGCTGCCAAAATTATATATATATATATATATATATATATATATATATATATATATATATATATAATGTCTCTACTGCAGCTAGCTTGTGTTTACATGGGCTGGCAAGAGACCTGGTTCAGAGCCCTGCAGAGCTCAGCCCACAGCCTCAGCAGCCTTCCCAGCTGCGTGCCAAAGAGCTCCTGGTGGCAGCTCTTTCTTTCTATGTCTTTAAGAACAATTTATTTGTGCAAAGGACTATAAATAATGCATTCCTCTAGTGCATGCTTACATTATATAAAAATACTTAATCTTCACATACGCAGAATAATTAATGGGATGCTTTACTTCTACGGTCTGTTAAAAATAGGCGGCCGTAAATTACACTCCTCATAGCAACATGAAACCCTGTGCCTACAGACTTACTTGTTGCTGGGATGCTTGAAGTCTTCTGATAAACCCCGGCTGCAGAGAAACCGATTTCACATCACTCATCAAGCTGAGAAGGGCCACAGCCAAAAATAAAATGTAGCCCCTGCTCAGCCACAGAGGGCACCTTGCTACTGCCCTCCCTCACTCTAATATCCCTGACCAAACAAAAAGAGCAGAAACAGCACCAGGGAAAGAATAAAACCTTTAAAGGTCTCATGGGGACCACTTCCATCCATATAACACTCCCAGGCACAGAAGCAACAGGCAGGAGCTGTCCCAGGACAAACTGAAAACCCAGTGGCCAGAGGTGAACAGACTGCCTTCTCCACAGACGGCAACCTGTGAGGCCCTGACCACACCCCAGTGATGCTAGTATGCCTGCCCGTCCCTGTGTTTCTCAACACCACCACCCAGAGGTGCTACGTGGACAGTGCTGCCGATCTCACAACATTGGGAGCTGCTCCCATGGGAGCAACCACATGGTGCCCCAGCCAATTCCTGCTTCCTCTATATGTGCATACCAGAGTCAGGCAGGACCAAGTTGCCCCCACTGCACGGCACCACTGCCAGCCTCTCCATCTGCGCTCCTCAGCACAGGTGCTGATGCATATGACACCACTCTCCACACAAAGACATTTCCTGTGACCACTCAGAGAAAAGGGACTGACAACAGCTTTCAACAACCCTCCTTTGTTCCTACCAGGGTAATACCTGAGACACTTGGGGTGGCCTGCGGGCTTGGCAGGTGACATGAGCGGCACAGACACTGGAGCAGTGAGACAGGTCAAGGCAGCAGAGGATCTGTCAGATTAGTCAGGCTGCGGCAGGCTGCGGCAGGCTGCACTTATCTGTGCCTGGTCTCTGCATCTGTGTGGTCCCAGAGCACAGCTCCAGGGAAGGGGATAAGGTCTCAGCTCATGGGGATGCAAGACAGCACATGCAGTGTCCCTCCAGAAATGGCATCCCCTGCAGCCTTAGATGCCCCATGCCCAGTGTGGGGACACTGCTCTGTAACAGGGAGATTCAGGAACTTGACACTCGCATCATTTGATGGCGAAAGCTCTTTCACCACTATAGAAATGCAACAAGCACCAACAAAATCACTTACTGGAAAGTCCTTTTCTTGTGCACACAGCTGATGTTACTTCCCACATACTTGTAGGAATGTGTGAAGGGGACACACATGACCCATGGCATGTTCATCCTCCCACAGCAGGCAGAGCCCATGCAGCTCCATGCAGACCAGCATGAGCCACCCATGCCCCACAGGGAAGGAACGTCCACAAAGCTTCAGATTCACAAGCCTGCCATACAAGGAAGCACACACACGTCTCCCACACTTGCCTAGGTATATCAGTGTGCACAGAAACATACATCCATCTGCTCTCCTGCTCATGGGCCACCATGCCTCACAAACCTGAGACCATGATAGCGATGGGTAACTTTGAGACCCACGGGACTGAGCCAGGTGCAAAGGCCAGGCACTGCAAAACAACTCACTCTGTGCTACTCTGGACCAAACTGCTAGGGAAGCTCGCCCTGCTCTGCCCTTCCAAGGCCCAAAGTTGTCACAGAGCCCACCAACTTGGACCACCCCATCCTCCTGGATGCCACATGGCTGGCCCTTCCCACTGGTGCCAACAGCACTGGACCAGAGAAGAACATGCAGAAGCATGCACAAGGCCCCCACATCCCCTCCATCAGTAAACACCTCCCTGGGCTCTAGGACAGAGGCAGGGCCACCTAGAAGACAAGCTCCTCAGGGACATGGGACATTCACAGCCATAGAAAAGCAGGTACTGTCTAGAAGCTCTGTGTGCCCACTGCCTATACAGAATGAGAAACATGAGAGAAAGAACACAGAACCAAGGTCTAGGTCCATACTGCACCCTGGCTGTGAGCTGGGTGAGAACACATCCTCCCAGCTTCTTCAGAGGCAATGTCCAACCCACTCTAGTGCCCTGAGGATAGAGCAGGTAGCAGGGATTCTTGACAGAAAACATTCTTCCTGACCAGGGCAATTATAGCTTCCCTTCCTTGGGTGCTATGTGGGGTTCAGGAAAGACACAGTAGGTGGGAAGAGGGGTTTGTGACCTAGGCTTACAACTGTGAGTATGGGTGAACTAAGCCCCTTCCATTGTACCCAGGGCCAGGCAAGCAGTGCCCAGGCAGAGGGTGACAGGATTAAATGGATGGCCAATGACCACAATCACAGGAAGTGTGATGGAAGGCAGCTAAGACACAGGAGCATCTGCCCTGGCAGAACAGGGGAAGCAACTGGTCCGGGGCAGAGGACAACTGAGAAAACAACACACGGGGACAAGGTACACACAGCATGGCCAACAACCAGGGCAGTACCCTGTTACCAACAGGAGCATTACACAGCGGCCACCAAGCAACACACAACACAGGCCAGTGAACGGATCAGGCCGTCATGGGAATCAGGACCAGGGGCCAATATGTAGCTAAAGTCATGGGTCCAAGACAGCTGAATAGCACATTTCCAAGTCATCCACAACAGAAAAAATAATCAGAGCACAAACAGAAAGGACACAACTTAAGGATGCACAGCCAACAGAGCCCCTCTCCAACGTAGGACACAGAGATGAAGCCATTCCTCAGGAAATCTAGCTGTCCCACAACAGCCAGACATAGAATACTGCATATCCACCATGTAAAAAGAAAACAGGAGGAAGGTAACAAGAAGCTACACTTGCAGGTACGACTGGAAACATCAGAACCCATTGTCTTGGCAAGATGCCAGAAGTGAGATGGAGGACCCACCTGAATGTGGCTCAAGAACCAGGACAATGAGGAGGGCCTTGACACTGGGGTATCCCAGGCCTGAGGCTAATCTGCCATCTAAGGTTTTTTTATTGTTTTTGTTTTTTTTTTTCCGGAACCGGGGCTTGAATTCAGGCCCGTGCGCTTGCTGGGCAAGCTCTTATGCTACTGAGCTATTTCCCCGGTCCCTAACCTGCCATCTAATATGGTGAACATGGCATAAAGGATGAGCTGGGCTTCTGCTTCCTATTCCTTGGGTGCCATGGAAAGCCTGAGCCAAATGTGCACAGGTGACATCCCCATCACTCAAGGCATGGAGAAGGTCAAGAAGCCAGTAGACAGCCAATCTGTAGCTTCCTACACAGCCAACCCCAGACCAGATGCCAGCCACAGAGGGCCTGGTCACCACAGCATGCCAGCTTCCTGTCCCACAGCACAACACTCTGTTTTTCATGTCATGCTGAGGAATGGATTGGTAGAGAGCAAAGGGTCCCAAAAAGAATCATCACTTCAAATTCTGACAATGCTAAAAACACAGCAAGCCTTCATTCCCAAAAACTTAGTGAACTTAGATAAAATGAACAAATTCCAAGACAAAGATACCCAAGGTTTATGCAGGAAGAGAGGGAAAATCTGACTCAATTATAAACATGTGAGAATTGAAAGTCAGCACCCAAACTCTCCAGGTCAAGGTGGCTTCCCTAGAAAGCACCACCCAGCACCCCAGAAGAGCAGGTCTGTCCAGAAGATGTAAGGATGGGGCCAGGGCATCATGCAAACAGAAGTGGCTCCAAAATGAATGAGCATAAGCTACTGGCGAGAGGGCTTCTGTGGCACAGGATCCGAAGGCCACACTCAACAAGCCTGGCTGTGTGGTGTGGGGCATGTGCTGACATAGGACAGGGAAGCAAAGCCAGGACTTGTCATTCAGAATGTAGGTGGAGATGCCTGTCCACAGATGGGGATTCCACTAAGGGGGCAAGATGGATGATCTGAGGGGCTAACAGCTGTTCACTTTCACTCAGCAGTGGACACAAGAGCTGTGATTAAAGCTACTCCATCATACATGTGCTCTCTGGTGTACAGGAGCCTCATGGAGGGATATGTTAGAAAAGGAAGCCCGGCACAGGGGCCATACATAGCCTGCCTGCAATTACAGCCAGGATATCGAGGAGGCTGACCAGGTGGGACCAGCCATGCGGGAGGCTCACCGAAGATGGCTCACCTTGCTGCAGTTTGGAAGCAAGAGAGGCACAGTGTATGTGTAGGGTGAGAGGGCCAACACTCTGGAAGCAAGTGCTCTGAAAGAGAAGAGGTTCTGAAAGGGGAAGAAGCTGGACCAAGTGGGAAAACTGAGGGGAGGGAGGGGCCATGGAAGACTTGTGTCCTGGTTGCTCTGAAGTAGGAGACCTCCAAAGAGCAGCACACAGCCAGGCCAGACCCTGAGGAGCCACTCAGGGTCAGAGCATTGGTCAGTGCTGGCCAGTGCACCTGTTTCCACATGAGGATAACACAGGCAGTGGGTCACTCTGACCGCATTCTAAGCCCTAATTCTTGCATCACTCTACCTCTCCTGCATGACCCAGCATTAGAGCATGCCCCTTCTACAGAGGCAGGGACACTGTATCTGGGGGAGACACACTGACCACGAGTGTAGGAATGCCAGGGTGCAGCCATGGAGGGGAGTATAATGAATACCCAGCTATTTTTAACTTTCTGGAGCACTTTTACATAATAAGAAATGACATGTAAAAGTACAACATGTCTCAGAGCAGATCTACATATGCCACTCAGTCACAAGCCTAGCCAGCTTCATTTCTCCCCCATCCTTTGGTGATATTTGGTGATGTTTCCACTGGAAAGTATATGACTACCATACAAGGGGTTCAAAGTCTGGAACCTTTATTTTCTAGGACTGACCCAAAGGCTCTGATTCCAGACAGTGATTCAAGGTAGTGACCAAATGTCAGAATGTCAGGTATTCTATGGCAATAGCAAACCATACTAGTGTTGGAAATCACAAGAGGGAAAGCCTGTGAGCTGGAAAGCTTGGACCAGAAGGGACCAGGGTGACCAGACAGCCCAGGAGAAGGGTCCTCCCAGGAAGATGCTGGGCACAGGGCAGGTCTGCTATCCAGAATGGGCATCTGGGCCTTGACAGGAAGCAGGTCCAGGCACAGACCAAGGAGAAACTCAACTGTCAGCACTCACAGACAGAAAGGATTGGTGGGGAGACAAGAAGCTGACCTACAAGGATCAAACTGACACCAACTTCTCATCTGCAACATCTACTCTGGAAGTAATAGTGAAGATTCTCCCAGTTCAAAGGGAAAGTGAACGGAACCTAGAATTACAGACTTAGCCAGCATGAGTCAAGCATGGAAAAAAGGAATTACCTATCTGAACACCATGCAGAGACCCACAGGGCCTGCGGGCTGAGGCTCCACAGAGCAACTTATCAAGGAGTTGCTCCAGCAAACAGAAATAGAGCCCAGAAACAGATGTCATGAGACTAGGAAACCATGGCAACATATGCAGCCAGAAGCAGCACAGAAAACTGACGAGACTCTGAGTTTCCATGTGAACACTCCCCTTGGCCTGTGAGGCCTTTGTGGTATAAAACTGGATACTGTATACTTGGATCCATGGTAAAATATATTTACATCATCATAATGGTGTAAATATAGCTTTCTGTATGGAGAAATTTTTAGATTAAAACTCATAGAAAAAGCTACAAAGACTAACAATAAATGCAAAAAGAGGCTTCAAATAATTTTAACCTCATCAACATAACTCTAAAAATATAGCTCAGACAACTGACAGTTAGAGGCTGTATTTGTTCACTGCCCTCATAAGCACAAATTACCTCGTTGACTGGAAGAGGAACAGGAAGAGGTGCAGGTTGTGTGCTGTGTGTTTTGGGAATTGGAGCTTCCAACATAATTTATAGCTCTTGTCCAGGACCAGGCTAGTGTCACTGCAGCTTCAACAGGTCAAGAAGAGTGCACTTCCAGCACAGCAAAGCTGATATCCACAGTGCAGGAGCAGAGAGAGACCCATGCCAACTCCGCTGTTCATCCACAGATGGGGTACTGGTGACGTGGCCACGTGCACTGACTCAGTAACATACTATGGCCACGCTGGATGGTGTGCACACGGGACATAGTCCACTGCTTCTCAGGCCACAATGGGCAAAACTGCATGAGACCAATCAAGCTTAAGAGAAGATACTGCCAGAAGGGGCCGGGGAGATGGCTCAGTGGAATAAGTACTTCCCTGGCAAGTGCACGGGCCTGAGTTCAATCCTTGGTTCAGCAAAAAAAAAAAAAAAAAAAAAAAAAAAAAATGGAAGAGAAGATACTGCCAGAGATAGTTGAACCAAACATCCATAGAACTCTTCCTTCCCAAACTAGGAGGGAAGGGCTGAGGAGATAGCTCAGCAGTCTAAGCACCTGCCTGGCAAGCACAAGGACCCAGGTTCAATCCCTAGTACCACATGCCAATGTTGGCCCTGGAATCCCAGGCACACCATGCTGGCCACTGAAACCAGGCATGGTGGTGCACACCTATAATCCCAGCACTGGGAAGGCTGAGATAGGAGGATCACTGAGTCTGAGCTTCATAGCAAGACCCTGTACCAAAGAGAGAGAGAGAGAGAGAGAGAGAGAGAGAGAGAGAGAGAGAGACAGACAGACTCCAAAACAACAATGCAAATACAGTTCAGCAAAACCTATGACGGCCACAGCTCAGTGTCATGACCAGGCACAGTATCTTATTCTGAGACAGCACAACCTGCAGGGTTGTACATAGCAGCAAGCATTTTTACCCTGCACATGGCACACAGATGAGCAACACGTGCCACTGTGGCACCAGGTGACACTACGCTCTCAGGGGACCACTGTCGCAGCCACAGTCTGACTGTCATGAGATTGCCTGTACATAAACCCAAGAATTGTCAGGCAGCTACACTGTACCAAGGTGCCTTGAGCAGAGAGGTCTCTTTATACAACATGGCCAAAGCAACTAGTAAATTGCATCCCAGGGTGAGGTGCATAGAAAGATCTTGTAAAAGAAATTCAGAAACAAGGCTATTTTCACCAAAGGCTCAGGAGTCTAGGCAAAGGGTACACAGAACTGCCTGAGATCATGTATGGCAGCTGCCTGGCAAGAAAGCCCTAGCCAGTACTAGTTAAAGGATGTAGTGAGCCCAAGCACTTACTGGCCTGCACTTCCTACCCCAGATCTAACACAAGGTTGCTCCCAGCCAAGGCCAACAAAGTAAAGATTAAAGAGCCCAAGAAGCAGGAAGGGCCCCAGAGGAGCATGGGGTGGGACTGAGTTTCCCTGATGATGGCAGAGGAGGGACCCCAGGATCCTGGGGGAGGGGAGAGCAAAAGCAAGTGGGGGCGGTACATAGACTAGTCCTTACCAAGATTGCACCTATAATTTCAGGATTTATGACTCTTAAACATAGGTGACACTCAGCAATGCAGACAAGGTAAAATGAACCTTGATAGCAACAGTAATCAGACGGACACAGAACGCCTGGCATTCCAAGCACCAGGACTTCTAAAGGTAATGCTGCAGTGTCCATAATCACAACTGTTTCCCAAACAGACACTGCAAGGAGCCTCTTCTCCCAGGAAAGAAAGGATGCCTGTCAGCAGCAATCATTCAGTTCTACCCCTGTGAAGGGAAAAGTAAATAAACAGCCCCTGCTGGCCCTGTTGGCTGTCACCACCTGGTCCTTTCAGGCAATAGGCCTGCAGCAACCTGGCAACACAAGGCCTCTTGGCAGTGAGGTTGCTATTTGCCAAACTAGCAGGAAACAAGGAAACAGCAATTACAGCCCAGAACAGAGGACATTTCCAGGTTTCCAACATGTCCCAGCTCCACGCCACCCCTTTGGGGTCAACAACTCATCTGGAAAGGAGACAATGCAGGGGAAAGATAATCCCATGTCTTCTCAGGCTGAATGTGCAAAGAGTAAGAGAAAGCAGTAAGAGCAACTACTTTTGAGCTATTTTTGTCCCATACCAGCTCACAGAGCAAAAGGGACAGCTAAAAACAAGAGGTCTGAGTTTTAGAGCAAGGTTGTAGGTGCCAGACACTCTCATCCTGGGACCAGCCAGTCAGCGACCTCCAGCTTTCCACATGATATCTGCAACACAGGAAAGAAAGGCAACCTCCTCCCAGTGTAGCTGCAGCCAATCATGGATGAAGAGCAGAGACACAGAATCGTTTGCTGCAGCATTGCAAGGGAAATACCAGGAGTAAACACTCTGTTTTGATTAGAGCCAGTGTGAGGCATCTTTTCTGCTAACCACAACCTAAGAGTATGGAAAGGTGCCCCAAACATGGCCAAGAAGGAAAAAGGTGCAGCCACAGGGCATAGCCACTCATGTTCATCAACACAGGTGCTTCACACCAGGAAGTGGATCACACTAACTCTCTCCTGAGCCAGCATGAGCAGTTGATAAAGTGCGAGCCAAGGCACAGCACCAGACAGGGACATATGCTATCTCTGGTGGACACATAAAGGAGAATGCCATAGAACTGCTAAAAATCCAGGTAACCAGAAAGCAGCTTACAAAACAAAACATTTTGACACAATAAATAAGAATTCATGAAAAACCAGCAGTGTCTCCAGACATGTGGGAGCACAGCCATAGGGAATGTGGTAGATGGGAGCAACTCATTGGTTGCCAGCACCCACATACTGGGTCTGGCCCACTCCCCAACCAGCACTCCTGCTGCCTTTCACTCACCTGCAAACAGAGCAGAACCTGAGCCAGAACCTTCCCTTCCTTGGGCTCTGCAGGGTCCCATATAGGTCATCCACATGGGGTCAGCATGGCCAGAGCTGATGGACCAGATGCTATGCTTCTATAGTTCCACATCTACCCAGTGTCACACACTTTCTAGACATAGGTGTTACAAGACACATAACCAACAGAGACTGCATACAGGTAACAGGAAGAACTGCTCAGTTTAACAAGCGTAGGTCTGTGGATGAAGCCAGGACTTGAGAAAAGGAAAGGTCTTACTATAGTATTTTTTAATGTGGTCAACTATAGTTCTGCTGACCCTGAACTTTGAGTTAGGTTTATTTAAAAGCCTTTCTTCTTCACTCATGTCTCACTGCACCATTCTACCCTGTTTGGAGCTCATTCTGGTATGTGATGCAAGGTCTAAATCCATGGTGAGCCAGCAGCATTTATTACAAATGACCCACCTCTGACCCAGAAAACTGAGACACCACTGTCATCACACTAGATTTCTGCCTAAGTTTCAGCTGATTCCTGAACTTCTGAAGCATAGCATTAGGTAATTTTTGTCATGGTGAACACGAGAGTTTACTGACAAAAACAAGGACAGGACCACCATCATTATGTGGCCCCTCGTTGACCTGACACAGTCACTTGGTGCCCTACAGCTGTTTCGTCAGGGGTTGGTGGTATTTTATGACATCTGGTATGCAGGGCTGCTCTCTCTCCTGCACTCTTTCCTTTCCAAGTTTTCTCTGTATTCATGCTTGTTTGGATTTTGATTTCAATTTTAGAATCAACATGACCAATATACCAAAAAAACTGGCTCTTGTCTTTAATGTTTCCCTGGGATCACATTAAATTTATAAGCCGACTTAGCACTGACATGTTAACACTACTGAGACATTTGAACTGAGGCAAGGCCACTTCTGTGTCTTCTCTCATTCAGGGCTTGAACAGATCTCATTTCATTCATCCGTAAGTACTCAATCTCTACTGCTGCTATTGTTAATGGGGTTCTTTCTTCTGTAACACCTTTTTAATGGGCTTTTTTCATGTATGAAAACTATTACTGATGTTTGCATACTAATTTTGAACTTTTGCTACACCGAGGTATCCTTTTATTATCCAGGTTATTTCTAACCTGCTTCAGGGTCCATGCTTCCAAAATGGCAGCCATCAGATACAGTGCCCCCTGCAGGGTCCTACGTGACTGGCTCTGGACTCTGTGATTCACTGCCACCTTGCTCCTTTTTCTATCCCACACTTTATGCTTCTGCTGCTCTTGTGCTTCACTCAGAATGGCCATGGGCAAATTCAGGGCCCTGCATGATGATTCTCGAAGCTGGGCCCCCATGTTCCATGCCCTGGCTCGCCCCTGTGTCCCCGTATCAGTAGCTTCATGTGTCCTGCCAATTCCCACTCCAATCTTTCCTTACCTTCCTGCTTCTGAGGCTTGGCTCATAGAAAATGAACTCCCATCTTGGGCAAGCTTGAATGACTGAAGATATCAAGTCCTGAAAAAGAGACAGATGTTTATGCTCCTAAATGTCTTTTTTATTAGAATTTCAAATAAGGAAACCCATGTCTGAGTCATATTCTGTTATTCTAGCATTCCCGTAATTTGCACCTATTTCGCTTTCAACCACACGTGTTTTCCTGTGTATCTCGCCAGCACCAACCCCAGTGTGTCATTGACATCACTGAGCACAAATGAGTTTATAAAAGTGAAATATGCTCAAACTTTTTAGAGTTGCTGAGCAAATTCAACTTTTATAGTGAGTTGTTTTAACAAATCCCCAACTTCCTCATGACTGAGATGCAGAGTGTCAGAACCCTGAAGTTGGTTATATGGCAAGTCAGCTTCCAAGCACACACTGAGACACTCTGTGTGGACTCCCAGTGTTCATATAAAACACATGGATTAATGGTCCAGAGTGCAACACTGTGTGCACCTCTACCACACTGAATACAGGGTACTGCACACAATCAAAAAGGGCTTTAAACTCAGCAGGCACTGCAGCCAGGCACAGAGTGGGCCTTTTGTAAAACCTGTTGTGGAATGTAATAAGCCTGTTCCAGGTTGAGTTGCAATAAAAGAGAAGAATTCACACCCTGTGGAAAAGAAACAAAAACAAGCAGGAACCTCTGAGAGCTTTAAATCCTACGATAACACTTGAGAACCTAAGTTCACCAAGTTGGGAACCACAAACAATATCTCCCAGAAGAATATCCTCCCCGCACCCGACCGTGCAGAGCCGCTGCTCCCCAGAACAAGGCAATAGGACTGTCAACCACATGGGTAAAAAAGCACAGAGCTGACTTCGCCTAGATTCTCAGACACAGGCGGACAACAGAGAAAACCCTCATTAAGTCTGGAATCCTGGGCCAGACACAGCAGACTCCTGACCCTTCTGCAGGCAGGGAAGCCTCATCCTGTGGCCCAGTCTCCTCAGCTCCAATGTATTTTCAGAAAGAAAGCCAGTCCTTGAATTATCCACATTCTCAGAAATCCACTCCCACTTTCGTCCCCATTATCCACGGCTTACCTTCTCATGGCCTCAGCTAGCCCAGGCCAACCAAGGTCGGACAATACTAGTGAAAAGGTCCAGAAATAAACAAATTTTCATCTAGATGCCACATTGAGCATCAGAAAAAGAAATCTCAGTCATCTGACCCTACCCTGCCAAGAGCTGAGTCATTTCTCTGTCCATATATCCACCTGGATCTGCCACCACCACCGGGCACCTAGAGATCACCCTAGCTGTCAGCAAACTGTGCTGTGCTCATGACTGCCACACAGCAGCCAGCATTACGTATCCATACTGCAGTCCTCCCCTCAGTGCATCCCACCATGCAGGCATTGTGTCTCCTGTGTCATCCCCAGAAGGGGGAGCAGGGTACCATTGGGACTGACAGAAAAAGGGACCATGGTCACGTAACTGTCCTTGCAGTAGGCTGGGAAGTGCTTTGCTCTATTAGTTGTTGTCAGTCTATTAGTTGTTGTTAATCTCTTCCTGTGCCTAATTTATAAAGTCAACTTTTACTCAAGTGTGTGACAGGAAAAGCATGGAACCCACAGGGCCCAGGGCCAGCATTGTTTCAGAAACCCAGGCGGCACTGTGGAACACATCCATGAGGATGAGATGCACAGTATAGATCTGTATGGAGTGCATTTAATAGAGAGCATAACGACAACACAATGTTAGGCTTTCATCTCCACAACGCTCATAATAACTCAATATTTCCCGAGAGCCAGCTTGTACAGTCTGACTCATTTAAAATATAATCAATTAATTGAGAACTGAGAACCTCTGCATCTGAGAGGGAGTAGATGGGGACAAGTCAGAAGCAGTGTGAGAAAACTTCCATCTCCTTCCTCGAAAAGCCACAGCAAAACTCAGGCCCCCTCAAGTATCAAAACCACAGTCAGACATCAAAATGCAACCCAAGAGCCCCTGAGGAAGAAAGCCAAGTCCTCTGCCTCACACCACATGAGCCCGACAGGGGGCATTGCCTCCAGAGCTGTGTTGAGAATCTGGGCTTCACTGAGACCATTACTACCTGGGAGAAGGTGACCTTCTGATCTTGTCATCAGAGCCTGCTCCCTCAAGCTAGTCACCTCAAGACCTGCAGGAGCAGGTGGAGCTAGCTCCTTAGGCAAGCCATGCAAGAGGATGGAGGAAGGCAGTAAACAGATCTGCGGCCATGTGCTTCCAAGAGTGGTTAGCAAAGCCCCAGTCCCTGAAATGTACCTGTCACTCCTCATACATCCCTGCCTCAGGATGTCTGGTTCAGCACCTCAACTCAGTCACAGGTCAGCACAGCAACAGCAGCACCAGTTTTATCTACAATGAGAGTCTTCTCCTCACCAGGTCTAAGTTCTCCTTGTTGAACCTCCAATTCCTTGTATCTCTGAGCTACAGTAGGGCCTGCCTGCCCTGATACCACTAACCTGACTGTTCTGCCTTCTTTCCTGGGATCTAACCTATCCCAAGAGCACTGGTGAAATGTGTACAGTGTATTACAGCTTCCCTCTCTAGTCCGACTACTTTACAGGCCCCCACTGCCCAGGTGAACCCCAGAATCCAAACTTACAACATGCAACTCCATATAACTTTTCACAGAAGTGACTATAACCCACCCAAGTATATCCCTTCAAACAAAACTAAGCACTTCACACACAATTTCCTCAGCCAGCTTACAAACAATCCACCCATGGACATCTAAATCTCCTCAAAGTTGTCCAAAGCTATCCAAGGACATGAAAGGCTATAAAAGGCCACCTGAGGTAACTCAAGGTGCACAAAGCCACCCGAGGTTGCCCAAAGCTACTCAACACTACCCAAATTATCCACAACTCCCCAAGGTCACTGTCAACACCATCTAAGACTATCCAAGGCCATGAAAGACCACCCAATGCCACCTATGGCCATTCAAGACAACCCAAGGCCATCCAAGATAGCTCAGGGCCATTCACGTCCCTCCTAAGAAAAATTCTTTTTGGGCTAGGTACTAGCTCAGTGGGTCCAATGCAAGAAGTGGTTCAAAAAAAAAGCCTAAACTGCTTATATAATTACTGCCAATAAGTTAAAAATGATCTTATACAAGAGGAGATGATATCAAAAAGAGATAACACTGTAACAACCAAATACATTTTTTTAAAAAAGGAGATAACACTAAACAAACACAAAACATGCACTTTAGCATCAGCCATGTCTGGTTGCAACCCATCCTTGACTTCTTCCTCCTCTTCCTCCTCTTCCTCCTCCTCCTCTTTGGACTCCTGTAGGTGGCAGCATTCCCTCCAGTGGTCTGCAAGACAGCATGCACATACCCAGCACTCAAGAACAAAGATGTATGGGTCCCATGCAAGCTCACCCTCATACTTGCAAGGAGATCCTGCCACTTTCACAATGGTGAGGGGCACCCCAGGTGGGGGCCATGTCCTGAGGATCATCCTCCCTCACTGGCCCAGGAGGAGACAGAGGCCACTAGTACTGCCAAGATGTCAAGCAGAACAGAGGTGGGGCACTGGTCATAACCTTGAGGGGAGACAGGTCGTCAGGGATTGAAAAGCCCTTCACAGGGATGCGAGGCCAGGACCAGAGCAAAAGAGTTGAGAAGGAGTACACTTCAATGATCAGCAGAGGTACAGTGCACAGGCAGGGCTTATTTATGTGACTATAGGACACACATCTGTGTCCCCAGGCACATCCATGAGAGAGGCCCATCTTACTGTCTCCATGCTAGCCTACCACAGGGCAAAAAGGCAGGAGGGAGAAGATGGTCCTGTGAATGCAGAGCCACCAGCACTGCTGCCAGAAGTGCAAGAAGATGGTGTGGGTCTGGCCAGTAGGGCTGGGGCCAACACCCAAAATCTATCTCCCACACTTGTCACTCAAAAGCATCCTGAGGAACTCATCACAGCTTTCAAATATTTTTATCTGAAAGGTGATTTCAGGCAGCATTCTTTGTTCTAGGTCCAGGGTAAGCTCAGGATGCTTGGAAAGCCCTGGAGGCTCAATGACAGATACCAACACATACCCAGCCAGAGCCAGGAGTAAAGGTCCTTAGCCAGGCCCAAGACAGCAAATTCTGTTTTAAACCTGCTTCACTGGGCAGTAAAGCCTGGTTTTCATGTATATCTGAACAAATAATTTGATATATTTTTTCAAAAGAACATTACTTCACTAAATCACCAGAAAATGAGTTATGAAAGAAAACATTAAAATTAAAAATCTACCTTTAAAAACACTATCAATTAAAAAAGCTGTGATCAAGTGAAGGCTCATGAAAGGAGGTGAATCACACAAGAGGAGGAGCCCTTCCAAGACCAAGGCATCAGTGGCAGGGGGAAGAGGTGATGCCCCTGGGCCTGCAGGGGGAGCTCAGAAGGCTGCAGTCCTTGGGTTGATGGGTCCTGGGAGACCTGAAGCACCCCAGAAGCTGAAGAAAGTGGACCAGAAGCACAGTGCCCCCAGCCTGGTATGAGCTCAGGCCCACGATGAAGGATGTGACAGAGCGAGGACCAGTATGGAGGACTGGGGGTGGCTGGGCTGCTTCCTTCCTCAGGCCATGCTAGAGAACTTATTTTAGAGCCTGTATTTCCTGGTTTCCATTGTTCCTATTGTGTAAACTGTTGGGGGGTTGCGGGGGGGAGGCCAGCTCACAGGGCTCCAGGCAGCAGAGGCAAGACCAAGGCTCCCTCCACCCTGGAAAGGTTAGGTGATGCTAGCATGACATCTCTGGATCCTACCTGTGTTCTGCCCTAATGTGTGAGGTCAGACAGCTTACCATTAGGAACAGAAGGCTTCACTGAGACAATCTTTGATGGTTTTTATTCAAGCAAAGAGCTAGATTTATGCTATAAAAAGCCTCACGAGCTCTATACACCTCCTCATAGTGTTTTGGGGTATCCCTAACTCTATGAAGATGTGTTCCTATGTCCTGACACTGCTGGTGTGGATCATCAGGTGGTCACATCATACAGATGAGATGTAGCCATCTGAAGACCCAACAGGCATAGGGCTACCAGGAAGAAAATAACTTTGGAGGAGGACCACAGGAAAACTAGAAGAATCCAGCATTCAGATGAAGACTTGAGGGCTGGGGAGATAGCTCAGTGGCATAAGTGCCCGCCTGGCAAGTGCAAGGCCTTGAGTTCTATCCCGGGTACCACAAAAACAAACAAAAAGATGGCAGACAAAGACTTGTTTCTCCAAAGTGTTACTTGGGAAGATTAAAGGCCCAGGCATAACAGTACAAAAAATAGGAAGCATTTAAAACTTTGTCTGCCATGTTTATGTTTAGAATCCTCCTCACCCACCAGCTGTGATAGAGTAGAGAGAATGTGGGGAGACAGAGCTCACCCCCTCTCCAGCTGGGGGACACTGTCGTAAGGACCAGGAACCCAGAGAACATGAAGCTGTGTGGCTCCCAGCACAGGGTCCCCCTCAGAATCAATCCAAAGGCCTACCCTACCATAACCACCTGCTAGAAATTCAGGAAGAGAAAATTAATCTCTAAGGTCTTGTAAACTGTTCTGAGTAAATAAAGTGAACCATTTTCTCTTATTAAAATAAAACAATGACATTTAAATTAGCGATGACTTAATTTTACAAAAGATTAAAACAGCAGCAACCCAAAGCAGTGAGGTGGAGAGGGGAGCAGATGAGTCCAAAAAACTGTTGGGTCAACATAGAAACCAATGAGTGACAGGAGATCTAGTTTATGCTAAGGAAAGAACTGAATGGATTAGAAACATACTCTTCATGCTAAAAAGAGCCATCTTGGGCTGGGGAGATAGCTCAGTGGAATAAGCACTTCCCTGGCAAGTGCAAGGGCCTGAGATCAATCCCTGGTTCCACCAAAAAAAAAAAAAAAATTGAAAAGATAAAAAGAGCCATTTCACCCTACGCTGTGTTTGAACCAGTACCATGACAGTGATCAGGCCACGTGCTCCACCTCCCAGTAAAAATCCTCATTGAACACCATGCTTTTCCATTTCCACACCAAGGAGGCCTGGCAGCTCTCAGGATATACAAGGCTATCGGCACACAGAGTAGAATGATTTCCTGGAAGTAAACGCTAAAAATGAGGATGCATGATGGCAGAGGTCAGCATCAGTTACCTGGGATGGGGCAAACCTGGTGATTATCACCATCTTGGTGATGGTCATATGAGAGCAAAGTATGGGATAGGCACTAGGGCCTACCTGCTCACTGGAGAAAAGAGCCACCAGCTGATCACACCCTGAGTTATGGGAATATTTACACCACAGAAACTGGCAATGCTAGGATGAGGACTTTTCTCACCTCCCCACAAAATCCAGCTGCCAAACATTTACAACACCCTATCTATCTTGCAATCCACAAACAAAACAGGATGTTGCTGGCAGCTGGAAGCTCAGGACTAGGACCAGGGAAAGACATTTTGAAAAACTATTAAAATAAGCAGCAAGTGTATGTTGTAGTATTTAAAACATGGTTTTCCTCAGAATATAAGGACATTTAACACCTGAAGACCCAGACTAGAATGGGGACCATGGTTGCCCTAGAAGAAGCAGGGAATTCACACTGTTGACAGCAAAGGCAATTTTTTCAAAGTCCACAACAAGCTAGGAAGAAGAGCCTCTTCACCACACCAGATGAGCAGTAAGTGCAAGACAATTCCATCAGCATCAGTGTGGGCATGGGGTGTGGAGGCGAGCGGTAAGGGGTGCTACTCACCATCATACCCATCCCCAGGTAGCATCCCCAGTGTATTAGTGAGGGAAGAGCAGTCTTTTCAGAAAGAAGAGGCCCTGTGCTTGCAAAGGGACCCCTACCTGGGGCCCTGGGAACTAAGACAAGCTGTGAATGTGAGCCACATGAGAGACCAGCAGCCTCCCCTCATGGACAATACTGGTAAAGGACCAGAAAGCTGTCAGTGTGCAGAGGCAGCACCTATCTCAAGCCACACTGAAACCGACGCCTATAGCTTACTCCAAACCACAAGAAGAGACTCAAAACTCAAGATGCAACTCTTTTCAACAGAGCCCTTGGGCTTCCTAAAAATTTAAACTTCTCTTTGGGGTTAAAAAAAAAAAAAAAATCCAAAGACCAAGGACCAAGCTAGGAAACCAGCTGGACACACCTGTGCTAAATAGGAGGCCAGAGGCTGGAGGTTGGACAGTGCCAGGTGCTCTGGTTAGTCACTGACACTTGGGGAAAGCATCCTGTGTGGACTGCATAGACAGGCAGGTCTCCAGGAAGCTCAGGGAGGGCTCCACCAACAGTGACTCAAGCCCTTCACGCAGGCAGCAGATGTCAGGGTTGCTCCTCTGTCAGCAGCCACCTCTGCTCTGAGTGTCTTTTTGTGTTCTGTGCTGTTTTATATACTTTGTGATCTAAAATATCAGACTCATGGGAAGTTGGGAAGAACACAAAGCCTCCTGCACACCCTCAACCCATGCTATCAAAAGCACAGGCTCTTGAGAGGCTGGCACTGGTGGCTGATGGACAAAGGAGAGCATTTCTGCTGCCCCTCTGCCTGCCACATCTCACCCATGCTGAGTTACAGTCTTTCCTACTCATCCCTGCCCAGGCTGAGCCCCACCTGCCCAGTCTCTCCTGGTCTCCTTCTGGTGAGACTGTGTGAGAACACCAGGGCCACACACGGACAATGGGTCAGCCTTACTGACCCGCATCTTCCACTCTAAAGTTACTACTTTTCCCTCTTTAATAAATAACTTGTGGCAGAGGTCCTGAGTTGAGGGGAATCTCCTGTTTCTCTTCTACTTTCACCCCCACAATCTTAATAGGGGGTAGTGAGCTGCTCCCTGGGACCTCTGAGCAGGGACCAAGGGATCTGCTGGCAGTGAGCCACTGTGTCCCCATTCTTTCACTGGAGAGAAAGTCCCTTCTCCTTGTTTATTTCTTGCTGCTGAGCTGTCTGTTTGTACCAGTATGGGAATGGGCCCTCCCCTGCCTTACTATGCAGACCACTACTCTGTTACTGCCCTCTGCTTCCCTGCCTGGGCCATCAGGAGATCCCTCTGCACACCTGCCCTTCCTGCACTTGTCCTCTCCTCCCAGCACCCAAGGTTGCCTTGTGTGGCCTTCCCAAGCAACTTACTGTCTCACTGCTGCTGTGGGGGCTGTGGCTTCTAGGCTTCCCCCAGGACAAAGCCAGGTGACATCTCCATGTGTCTACAAGGATCTGCATTCACATCTGTGTCACTGCACATGCATGGTCACATGGATACCTGACTCCCCCAGTACTACCCACAGTGACTTCTTAGCAGACAGGATGAGGCCTGGCTCTCACCATCTACTGCAGACCTGCACTGTGTGCAACCACAGATGCACAGTGCAGCTTTCTAGGGCTGGGCCTTGGACCCTGGAAAACACCCATCACCAGAGCTCCAGCAGCCAGGCTTGCTCTGTTTTCCTGAGGACACCATCCTCTGTCCTGGCCATTCTATAGTAGCTGTGATGTTTTGTTCCCTAGAGCGATGTTTTTGTCTGTTCAGCAGTCATCTCACATCTCAGTTGATGTCAATGTTTCTATGAGTCTTAGAGGTGTCCGTGGCCCAGGAAGTAGGCTGTACTAACAGCCTGGGGAAGTGTAACACCTCACCCTGCCAAAAGGTTTCCCATCCTCAGCCCTCTACACTCCATAGTGACTGTGCTTTTCCATCCACCTCTCCTTGCACAAGCGTGCACATGATGTGCACACCTCCAATGAAGGCAATACACCAGGTATGTTCCAGCACCTAACCATGCCCACTCAGCACATACTGGAAATGGCTGGGCACTGGTCCACAGAAAAAGTCCTGCAATGGGTCAGCCTTACTGCCCACCATCTTTCACTCTAAAGTTACTATAGGGTCTACACTACCCTCTACTCCATTGGACAGTTATGCTGTACCACACACACACCTAGCCTCACTTCTGCAAAGGTGTGACTTCAGTGCAAATGCCAGCAGAAAGGAACTGTGAGGCCCAGAGGTCAGCAAAGATGTGGTTCCCACAGACACAGGGCAGTTTCCCATGTGCCCAGTCAAATTACATCAATTTTTTCAGATGATGAAAGGGGTAAAAATGAAATACCATGAAGATGCTGCTCTAGGGGAGCCTGACAGCAGGTACCAGACACCAGGCAGCCTCTGCTCAACACTGTGGCCAACACACTAACCCTGGAACCATGACACATACCCAGACAGGCCTCAGCAGGAGCCCTTTGGAACCAAACAAGCAGTCTCCACTGGCATTATCAACATCAGACAGATATTTCTGTCTTAAATCCCATTTCAAAGCTCTTATGTATCCCTGGGAATCTAACTGACAGAAATGAAAATACACTGTCATGGTTTATATCCAGATATCTCCCAAAGCCTAATGCGCACATAGGTGGAGCTTTGGAAGGTGAATGGATCCTGGGTGCTCATAGCTGACTTGCTGGCAGGAGGCAAGGCCTGGCCTAGACGGGTTCACCATGGAGGAGTAGAGAAGGTCCTGAGCAATACCTCTGGAGGCCCTAGCTGCCCTGCACATCCAGACCGGTCTTTTCTGAGCACTGAAAAGTGAATCTGCAGACACCACTTGGTCCTACTGCAGTCTGCATGCTTTCTTCAGCAAGTAGTAAGACCGAGAACACCGGCATCAGCTCTTGGGTAGGTAGGAAGAGCAGCAGAGCTGGACCTCATCTGTTCAGGACTGCCCAGCCCACTTCATGCAATGCTGAGGGACCCTGGGAATCCTTGTGCACCTTTCCCAGACCTCAGTGTGGCTCAAACTCACCACAGAGGAGAAGAAAAAGCCTCCCTTTCACTAAGTTGGGCACCTGGGATGGACAGACCTAACGACCACCTCACATTTCCTTCAGTCCGCACCATAGTGCAAAAGAAAAGATGAAAAGACAGATGTGTTGTCTCCTGAAGTGACCACGCATGTCACTCATGAATCCTCATCACACATAATGCAGCACAAGGAATGCAGAGGAGAAAACCCAGGAGTAAAGTCAATGTCTCTACTCCCAGGGACACTGAGGCACAAGGGCCCAAGGATGGCCAAGAAGCCAACTCCAGATGGAAGTCTTCTGGGAGAGAATCCAAATGCAAGCTGAGACATTATGCAAGTGTGTCTTCTTCACAGGGTTTCAGCAGCAGTAAAATCTAGGTTGGAGTCTGGGAGTCCAGGCAACAGCAGCTCTGAGATGCCCGGGTTCACTTCTACAAAGTCTATGTGTCAACTCCCAAACCAGCTTCAACCTGCAGTGAACACTGCCTGGATTCCTACTTTGCCACTACTTTCTGAGTACTGAAAATGTGAACAAAAACATTATTGCGTGAGGCTCTGGAAAAGTTTGGATAGGTTTTTAATGAAAAATTCTCAATGTATTATGAAAGAAAAGATAATCCCCTCAAAAATTCCACAAAAGAACACTCTACTTAATCAAAGCAAACTACAACCCCGATGCAAAGCTAACCAATCAGCAGCAGATAACAGCTCTTCTTGTATCATTTCAGGAAACTATCAACTCTGAGTTACTCAAATTCAAAATTAACAAGACTGATAAACATGCATTTGATGTGTTTCACTCCCATCTAAGCAGCATGACACCAACATCAAAATCACTGCTCCCTAATGGTGGCTGGAGCACACTACCTTCTGACCAGCTGAGAGACACACAGATCAATACTAAGTCTTCAGCACCCTTAAGGCAGGGTTGAAGGCAGGTATGGTACCCCTAGCATCTCTAGAATGCCCTTTCTATTTGGGGACTCTTCAGAGATGCACACCTGCTCCTTGGGGCAGGAATGAGAATTCCATCTCATTCTCATGCTGGCTGCCAGACTCCATGCCAATCCTACAGTGGTGGAATCCACTCCTGAAAAGGGAAAGCTGCCAGACAAAAGGCTGCAGGGACCCCACGGCAGTGGCACCTGGCTGGGGTGTAGGGCCCTGGGATAACTAGGTAGGAAGCCTCCAGACATCCTCAGAGAAACCCTCTTCTCAAGAAAGCCAGCTTCATCCTGAGCAGGCAGGCTGCTCCAGCTTACCACACTGAGCTGCACTGTCACCAATAAAGAAAGAAGTCAATTTGTAACATCTTCTGCTTCTAAGTTTGAAATGTTAAACTAGGAGGATCAACCCATCCTCTTTAGTTACATCAATTCTGGACCTGCAGGCCTGGTCTAGCCATCTGGCAGTCTCAAGCTAGTCCCTAGGCACCTGCAAGGGCAGAAAAGGGCAACCCTAGCCTCAGGGTCCAAATTTCCCTAACTCCTTCTCCTTAGAATCTGTCCCTACTCTGCCTGATTTAAAACCCCTTCCTCATTGACCTCCCTTACAGCAAAGCCACAGAGCTGGGGGAGGTGACAGGAAACTGAGACAGGACAGCATAGCTGCTGCTGCACCCAGAACCACAATCAAGCTCTATAGCCAGCACTGGCCACACCCTGGGTCCCAGCCTAGAACCTCCAGAACAGACTATTGCATTCCTCCCTGTAAGAACCTCATGGCCTCTGTTTGTGTTCAAGGGAGCTGTGCCCTCCAGAGCAGAGCTAACCTAGCCCTGGCTCCCCGACTTTGGAGCTTGCTCTTGTCTGTTCCTCTCCCAAACAGCTGGTGAGCTGCACTGCCTTTGATTTTTTTTAATTCTTTGAAGCCTCCACATTTGAATCAAGTATCTTTTTCACCCCATTTGGCTGCTTTTTACTGAAACCTCTCAGGATTATTCAAAGTGCCCTCATCTTTGCCAGCAAGTATAGTCCTACCTGTAACCTCTCAGATATTCCTATCACCAATGGAAACCAAGGCAACCACACCCCACCCCACAGGGGCAGAAAGAAGCTGGCAGGACAGTGTAACTTTCTGCAGGATAGGAGTTCCCTGTTTTAACAGATTAATTTACTATATTGCACTTCATGGTTTTATAACAATTTTAAATGTTTTGTAAATGTTTCTGTTCTACAAAGAAAAGCAAGGAAGTCTGGAGATAACACAGACATATGGGGCATAAATATATGACTGATTCACCATGAACGGTGGGAAGCGGGGGGCAGCGTGGCAAGAAGAAAAGCACACGTGCATCTGCAGAGGCAGAGAACACACACCACACACGCAGGTCCTACACCCACCACCTACAGATGTAAGAAGTCCCCCTGACTTGGCAAGGGTTTGCAGTGCTTGGAGCCACCAGTGTGAATCCAGAGCACCCCTGCCCTCCAGAGTGCAGGGAGGAAGAGCATGGGGGGACAGAGATCACAAGGTAAAGAGCACAGGACAGGCAAAGGAGTGTGGAGTGAGGAGGGGGCCAGCCCTATGCCTGGGGCAGTAGGAGCTGTGCCCAAGACAGGGATATGGGCAGCAGGGGAGAGAATGAAGAAGACTGAGACAGGCACAGACTGGCACGTCCATGGGACAGTGAGGTAATGTGCACACTACAGGTAAGGCTGGGCTGAGCAGACTGCAGGACCTAGCATGGAAGAAAGATGCAACAGCAAGAGAGGCTTCCCATCAGTAACAGGACCATGGCAGAGGTCACAGAGCAGTGAGACCGTCACAAGGGTCAAATAAGGTTATACTCACGTAACCGTGCCTGACTCACAGGAGTACCTAAAGACTGAGCTAAATATTATCCAGCTTTCTTGGGAACCACTGAGCCTCCTAGTATCAGCTTCCTGATGTGTGAAAGGCCCATGAGACCTTCCACTGGACTGTGTTAGAACTATAGGACCCAGAGAAGTGCCCATCCTGCCTAATAGAAGCTTTCACACATGGACTGCTGTGTCACAGACTCTGGAGTATATATAATCACCCTAGAGGTCACACCCCAGTACCTGACCTAGTACCAGTGATGTCCATACTGACGACTCCACCCTAGGCCCCCTGTCCTCCATGTCAGCTGTCAGATGCAGGGTCCATGGCCCTCCTGTCCCCACAACAGGATGACAGAGTCACTTCATATGTGCAGGTTTCTGTCCACTTTCTGGTAGTTATTAGTTTTCTGTAAAGAAGGAAGTATCCACAGGAAGTAGCTTTTCTTGTCCAAGGTGGTGGTGGAGTCTCCAGTCTACCACCTCCAGTCTGCCCTCACATCTGAGAGCAGGTGGGTCCCTGTTTCAGCCAGGAAAAGAGACCCCCCAAGCATCCCAGAGACTCTGAAAGGAAGGTCCTGCAAGGTCCCACATAGTCTGTGAGCAACTGTGCCAACAATGTAGTCTCTCTCTGGAGAGCCCCTGGGCTGAGACAAGGAGGTAGAGCACTCTGAGGTTCAGGGCAGCAAGAGCCTCCTGGGCCCGGGCCGGAGGAATATACAGCTCTTTTGGAAGGCAGAAGCCGGGGCTTGGCCCCTTCACATTGCACCCTGAAGATCCTCTACCTAGCCACTTATGCATACCCTTACCTCTTCTGGGAGTCAGCAAACACAAGAAGTGTCTCCCTGGGTTCTGGGGGCCCAAGCAGGGGTGGTTGGAACCCTAAACTTACAACTGGGTCTGAAGTAAGACTGTCTTGGAGACAGAGCCTCAGCTTATGGAAACTGTGTGTCCAGAGAGACAACATGAGGATGGAGCTGGCTCAGGGGATTTCAAGCTGGTGGCCACTTTAGAGCTGCTTGTTTGCAGGGTACCACAGAAGTGATAGAAGTGTTATGGACAGTGGAGAAACTGAGCCTGCATCTCCTCTGTAGCCCCTCACCTGCAAAATCTCTTTCCCAACAGAACAATGCCACAGCTCACTCCCATTTTTATCACCTTGGCCCCTGCCATAGACAAAGGCCAGCAGAGCCCTTTCTACCCCTGCTTTCCTTTGTCCCTGAGTAAAGTGTCTGTACCACATGCCTCTCAGGCCTCCACCAGGTCAGCACAACTGTTTCTGACATAATCCTCCCAGCAGGTGCACCAGACTGTGAACACTAACCTTGTGTAGGGCTACCCTCTTCCTTGTCTCCTCAGTCCCCTTGTAGACAGTGCTTTCCTGGTACAGGGTCTGCTCAGACTCCCTCCCTGGGAATGCTCACCCTAAGAGGTCCTCCTCCCCTGTCCCTGGGTTCCCACAGGACACACACATAACATGCTCTGGCAGAGCTTAGCCTGAGTGAAGGTCAATATCCCAAGCTCAGGGAAGAACTGGGTACCTCAAAACTCCAGATCCAAAACATCCACCAGCTACAAACCACACAAACCCAGACTCACTCCAGTAACAGATGCCACTGTCTGAAGGCTGTGCAGAGCATGATCTGCAGGCCAAGGCCACAGCTTGGAGGAGCGGAGGGCAGGAGCTGGGGCGTGGCCCCTCCACATTGCACCCTGCAGATCCTCTACCTAGCCACTTATGCACACCCTTCCCTCTGCTGGGAGTCAGCAAACACAAGAAGTGTCTCCTTGGGTTCTAGGACACCTGCTTCCTCCTCCTGCCTCTGGCCCTCTAGTCAGAACTGGGCTGGGTAGATGAGGTTGCCAAGCTCTCCTCAATCTCAGGATGCCTTCAGAAAGACAGGAGTTAATAAACAGAATTCCCAGTACAGTCAGCTGGTGAGACACTGGATCCTAACTCACAGGCACACTTCTCAACTTCCTGGGCTGAGCACTAAGCTACGTTTAGTTTTCTCTCCTCCTTTAAAGGGCCTGTACGTCTTCAAAACACTTTCAAATGAAGTAAGGTCTCCTCTCCCAGCCTTTTCCCCCTTCCTTCCTTGGGCTTTCCTGACAATCGTTCTCATCTGCTCAGGAACATGCACATACATGCCTGCCATGTCTCCCTCAGCTATCCCCTCAGGACAACATTCCCACAGAGTCATCGCACTGTCCCCACTGGCTCTGCCCGCAGCCACTCCACCCTTTTACATCCTGGACTCCCAGCCAACAGGCCTCCCACCTCTTCCTCCTCCAGCATACCCTGTCCACAGCAGACCCCTTGCCAAAGTTCCCATGTGTCCTTACCATCTGTCCTCTGCCCAGCCTACGGCCTCAGACACCAGCCAGATGAAAGACTTCAGATTTACATATCTGGCCCAGTGTCTTCTCAAAGCTGACCTTGAGTTTCCATCCAAAAGATATCCAAAGGTCTCCACACAGATGACTAATCATAAAAATAATAAGTGCAGCAAACCTCCCTAAATCCTGGTAGTCAGGTACTATTTTAGGCATCAGTTGCCTAACTCAGTTTATCGACTCTGCAATGCTGTGAGATATAAGTTGTCACTCCTCAAGCCAATCTGTGGACAGAAGACACAGGCACAGAGCCACCACACAGTGCCCAGGTCATACACCCAGAAAGTGAGGACTTCAGCCTGGTGCCTGTCCCCCAAGCTGTGGGGGAACCTCTGAGGCCACTGTGTAGGCAGTCTTAGGCTCTCCTGACTAAACTCCAAATCCTGCCCTTCCCAATCTTCCCACCTTCTGCACTACCTATTGACTCCAGGCAAAAGCTGACTAGGAAGAATCAGATCCCAAAGGTGAAGGAAGGTCACAATGACTCCATCTCATTTCAATTTTCCTGTCTTATGAAAATGCAAGAGTGATGTAATTCTAAAAGTCTGTGCTTAAAGTCTGAACTCCTTTCATGAGGACAAACAAATGCTACCGTGAGTGACGTGAAAGACTGGTGTCATACTCTCACTGGCAACATTCTCCTTTTGTTAGTAGACAGAAAAATACCTGTGCCACTTACAAATGCTGGCATCACGTCCTGGAACACAGTAAGGAAACTGATCTCACACCTCCACCCAGGGAGGCCCTGCGAGGTCACCCAGTGTGATCACCTGGTTCCAGGGGCCTCTCGATGATCCTCCTGGCTTCCCGCCACAGAATGAAGGTGGGAAGTGCTCACTGCAGGGAGGAGGGAAGAGAATAACCCCACATACACACACCCTTCACAGTGTGACCTTGGGTAAGTGACTCTATCTCTCTGTGCAAGCTGTCCCTGTCTGTAACTGGGTACCAACACAGTCAAGCCCACCTTCTAGGCTGTCCTGAAAAGTAAATGAATGGATGTACATAAAGCATTTAGACTGTATGAACACCTCACATGCTCCTGAAAACCGAACAGCCAAGTAATGCTTCCTGAAAATACACCTATGGCATCCTTGCTGTGGTCAAACTCTAAAAGGAAGGGAGGCAGAAGAGGCAGGCAGTCTCCTAGGGCTGCCCATCACCCTGGGATTAAGTCTAAATCCTTGGCACAGCCTAAGTGCTCCACGAGATGCAGTCTTCCCCACTTCCCAGCTTCCTAGGCCTCAGTGCCATTGGGCACAGGACTCCAGCACCTCCTCTGCCAGGAGGGTTCCTACCATGTCCCACATCACCTGTTGTCCTCTTCCACTGTTTCCTTGCACTCTGGGGCTTCAGGGTCCCATTCACAGGTCTGGGTCCCCACAGAATGAACCTCACAGGTGGGAACTGCCCACCCTCTTTGGGCTCATTCCACAGCTCAGCACCTAGAACAGCAGCTGGCTTATAGGAACCAGGGGAGCAGAGAGGTATGACTAGGCTGGGATCCCACTGACCTGGAGCAGGCAGTTTCCAGTCTACTGTGCTTTACCACAGATTCCCTGCATTTTCTTTCTTTTCTTCTCATCTGAATCTTAACTCCATCAAACCTGAAAGCAGTCATTAGCATCCTCCTGGAATAGCTTACCAGCACAGTGAGGAGGATGAGCAGCAAGCAGCACTAACCAAACTGTAAAGAAGAAAACACAAGCAGTCAGAAGACCCTAGGCTGGCAGCAGTCAGCTATGGGGCCAAACTACACCCAGAGGCCACAGTGTAGATACCTGGGCTGGCTTGTTAGCCTCCCTGCCCAAACCACTAAGAAGCCACAGCATCGCAATTTAAAGTTCCATAATAATTATAGGCAAAAAAAAAAAAAAAAATTAACTAAAATCTTACTGAGGAGAAATACTAAATAGGTGAAATATGTTTTACTGAAATAGTCTAAAATAAATTATCTACTCAAGAACACCAATAAGTAAAAAAAATGTTTAAAAATTCTACAACTCATGACAAAGGTAAAATAGTCATAACAGGGGCCGGGGAGATAGCTCAGTAGAATAAATGCTTGCCTGGCAAATGCAAGGACATGAGTTCAATCCCTGGTTCTGAAAAAAAAAAAAAAAAAAAAAAAAAAAAAAACAGTCATAACAAGACTCAAGATTTGCCTTTCCTACCTCGTATATTAGAAACTTCTCAAACAAGAGGTTTTCTTAGAGCACCACACCACACGCTGTGGATCCAGATATTCACCTTCAGAAAACTGATGCAGAAACCCATCAAGTTTCCCAATATAACTGGACCATTCTAACTTTCTGGCTTCAGGGCCAGCCTGATAGCTCAGCAGACTACAGTGCCTGCTTCGGCAGAGCGCAGCGGCCAGGGTTCAATCCCCAGCCTGCCATGCCGGCCCTGCCCCCATGGCTTGCTGAGATGTGATTGAGACTGGTCATGGTGGCATGTGCCTGTAATCCCAGCACTAGGGAGGTTGAAAACAGGAGAATCACTATGAGTCTGATCTATGTAGTAAGACCTGGTAGACATTATCCTAAATACAGAAAAAACAAAAACTTTCTGGCTTCCTAACAAGCTCCATAACTTTTAGTTTCTTTCTTTTTTTTTTTTTGTAAAGGTCAGTAAATGTATAATCTCACTGATTAACTACCAGTAGTGAGTGGGTGTTTCCTAACTACCTCCTATCTATTTAAATAACATGCTTTGGTCCTGTGCACTGACAGCTAATCACAGAGTTCAAGGGAATAAAACCCAGTTCTCAACGAAGACTTACCGTTAAGGGATTTCAATAATAAAAAGTTACAACAAGGTCTGGCCTGCACTCATGTATGAGAATATGCTATGCAGCACTGTTAAAGAGATATGGAAAGCCATATCAAAGCATGTCTGCAACTGCAGACACATGAGATGGTGTACTACGGCACAGTGCACCAGATCAATCACTGGCAGCAGGGGCCTGGGCCCTAGGTGTGGTGAACCAGGAGGGAATGAGGCTGTCCATATCTGTGTCCCTTTTGATTGCACTACGAGCCTTCTCATCTTTTTAGGTCTATAAGCAACCTTTTTATAATTTGATAACTATTGGGATTTTTCCTTTAAAAATTGAATATTACAAAGTGACAAAAAAAAAACCTGCCAGTGACATTTTGAACCCTGCTATCACATTTAGCACTGTATCCTGCAGAAGAACCTAGCACACAACAAGCCAAAAAGCAGTACTCATCAAATAAATGAGGTCAGCCTCAGTCTATTCACTAGCAAAGGTAAGTTTAAAACACTTTTTCAAAAACTCAACACAATACAAGTGCTTCACGTGTACACGGAAGTGCACATCTAAGTGCATGAGAAGTGAACTGCCATTAAGCCAGGGTGTGCTATGTGGACAGTGCTATTGCTTGGCAGCTGATCCTCCCACCTGGGCCTCTAGAACAGATGGCAAGAGACACATGTGTCATCAATTTCTCAGCGATGCCCCATTCTCCTCACCACTGGCCCTGCAGAAAGGCCATCTTTTCCTACCAGCCAGAGCCTCAAACTCCACAGCCACAATGTGGTTGTATACACCTGGTTGGTTCCCAGAAAGCCTGCCATCCAATGAGCACTGCTGGATGCAACGGACAATGCATTCCTTTGGGATACTTGCATTCACCCCCCCCCCACCATGACCACAGTGCCCCACTGGCTGGCATGTCTCATTCAATATGTATCAAGTCCCGCTGTGTGTGTTCATGCATGGATCCTGCCTGCCCCCCGGCAACCTTGTGTCCAGAGACTGTTCTGTTCTCCCAGGCTGGCAGAGGCTGTACCCGTCGACCTTTCCCTCTGGCAAACCGCAGCAAGCAAGAAGGGTAAAGCCATCCCAGCCCCAAGATAAGCTGGAATATGAGACAGCGCACTTCTCCACAGCCTCGAACTGCTCCCTAAACAGAGGGCGTGTGGAGATGCAGCTCGGGTGGCACCTTTCACGGGGACACAAAAGCTCAGAGGGATGGGAAAGGGTTACAGGCACATTTCAATATAAAACTGCCGTTCTGTGTCGGGTTAGGGCGCTATGATACGAGTACAGAAGCAAGTTTGGTACCAGGACCACTTTCTTGTCGCACTTACAGAATGGCACGCAGCGATGGCCTTCATGCGAAGGGACCACCAAGACCTGCTGGCCAAGACACCACAGCCAACCAGACGCCGGGGCGGGCTCCCACGCCAAACCCCGCCGGACTCACGTCAGGTTTCTCGTCAGGAAAGGGCCCCGCACGGCCGCGTCCCTGGCCCATCTGACGTGTCCCTCCCGCACCGCCACCACGTAGTCATTCTGCAGCCCGCGCGAGCGCGTCACCGCAACTGGCCCGCTGCTCGGATGGCACCGCGGGGACCTCCCGGCCCGGCCGTCGCCACACGGCGTCCAGCGCGGGCCCTGTGCCCGGGAGGGACGAGGGCGTGCGGACGCGCGGGTCCCGGAGGTACCAGGTCCCTCCTCGGAGCGCAACGTCCTCTCCCCTAGACGCAGCCTGTCCTAGGGACATAGTCGCCTATTCCAAAGCGCACCGCCCTCCGGGGTCGCGGTGTCTCCAACCGGAGCCGCAGCTTCACCCCTGGGGCGCAATCTCTCCTCTCGGGCCCAAGCACCCCTTCAAGAAGCAGCTCCTCTCCCGCAGCCGCAGCTCCTCTCCCGCGGCCGCAGCTCCCCTTCCCCAGCGCAGCTCTACCCCTGGCGCGCTCTCTCCGGCGCTGCGCTCCCACGCGGATGCGGACGAGCCCGGGCGCAGCTGCCTCCTGGTTGCTACCCGGGCGCTGCCGCTCTTGGGGCCGGGTCTCCGAGGGCAGCCCCTCGGTCTCACCGCCCACTGCCAGGCGCTCGCCGCCAGCCACCCGCCGCCAGCCGCCGCCTTACCTCGGTCCGCCGCGTCAGTTCGCGTCCCAGTCCGCCCGCTGTGCGCTGCAGCTCGGCGCCTCAGCCTGCCCGCGCCCCCGGCTCGCCCTCGGCCCAGCCACGGCTCCGCCCCTCGCTGTCCCGCCCCGCCCCGCCTGCCGCCACCGCGGGGGCGCGCGCGCTGAAGGCGGAGTCAGCGCTCGAACGCCGACGTGCGCGCTCCCGCCCACGGCCCTGAGAGCCGGGACCACCTGCTGTGTGGACCACGAGAGCGTGGGATTGTTGCTGCAGCTTGCGCTGCTCAGGTCTAGGGTTGGAGGCGGGGGCAACCCAGGGCACAGCGGAGAGCGATGGATGCCTTGCGCCGGCTCCCCCAACCGCGGAAACGTAGCCGTGGCCACTTTTCCGAGTGAGCAGGGTTCTGGCAGCTGGCCTTGCGCAGCGCACATCTAGATCGGTCCGGGCCCCAAGCCTTGCCCCGAGGCGGCCCTGCTTTCTGTGCCCGCCCACGAAGACCTGAGTGCAGGTGGCCGACCGGCCGTGACCGTCATCAGGCACCCAGCGCTCCACGGGCCGGGCTGACCCGAGAGCTGGCCCTGGACTCTGAGCGTCCCTGACCTGGGGACTGTTGGACAGTGTCTGGTTTGGCAAGCTCGCCCTGCTTCTGTATGTGCTGGGTGCTGCCTGAAGAAGACGGATGAGGCCCAGCCGGGAAGACCAAGGCTCCCAAATCCCGGTTTCAGGAGTGTCCTGGGAGTTGCTCTGACGTCTTCTGAGCCCTAACCTGGAAGCAGAGTGAGCTGCGGTTCTAGACATTTCAGGGGCAGCTTCTCCAGGCTATGGTTAGAATTCTCCTTGAAGTTAGGAGCACATCCAACTTACCGAAGTTCAGGTGGTGGGTGGGCGGTTTGGTTGTCATAAAGGCATTTTAAGGCTTTTTTCTTTTTTTTACAGTCCATATGATAAACCTGTGTTGAGTACTGTTTACAGACTTCTCTAGTGTGCCTAGAATCACGTTCACAGCAGACGATGGCCGTGGCCAGAGACTCAACGCCTCCAAAGCCCTGCACCAGCACAGGCTGTGCTGTGCTCGCCAGGGTGAGCTCAGGTCTGAGAGCAACTGCAGACCAACACTAGGTCTGTAACCTCATCCCACCGCTGCACAGGGCCCTTGCTCTGCCAAAGTCCTAGTCCCATTTTACAGACAGGGAACTAGGATGGACGAGAGCAGAAAACTCACCGGGGCAGCTGCAGAGCTGGACGTGGACACTGAGCCAGACAATACTCTGGCAGTAGTGACTTCTGGGGGAGCCCAAGGACTGCAGACGGTTGGGTTCCCAACTTGGGTGGGCCTAGATTCCAGATCAAGTTCAGATCCCAACACCTCATGGCCATGGCACTAAGCCATCCATATGCCCTCGGTTTGCCTGGGTCCTTGGTTGTAAAATGAGTGGTGGAAGTAGAATACAGGGAAAATACCAGGGGAGCCTGATGCCTGATCGGTACCACAGTGCTGGTGGACAGCCTTGCCCCAGACAGCTGCACCAGCAGGTGGCTTGCAGCAACTCTGGGGGCAGCTCCATGTTTGCATCAGTCACCAGCAAAAGAAGAAGCTGTCCCTGGGGCAGGCAGCTACCGGGCATGCCCTTCAAACTACCTTTGGGCTGAACACCAAGGAGTGGGCCAGGGGACACCAGGCAGTGGTCTGAGTGACACTGGGACTCTGAGGGCTTCTGGAGCTTCATTCTTAAGCAAATGTGGACACAGCACAGTATGCCTGTATTTGTAATAAACCCAAAGTTAACATGCTTCCAGCTATCCTTGCTAGTGAAACTGAAGACCAGTAGCCTGTGCTGGGTCCAGCTGGTTTGCACTGTCAGTTGCCTTCCCTCATGTGCCAGGTGCAGGGATCATGGAGTACAGGGCCAACAGTTTCCCACCATCAGCTACCTGACCAAAGCTGTGTCCCATGATAGCTGTGCTCTGCCTCCAGGAGTGCAGGTCTCAGGCAGCCTCTCCAGCCTCTGGTCAAACACAGGCATATGAGGGAGACACAGAAGTGGACAGGAAACTGCACACTCCAGAGTCTGTCATCATACCTATAGTCTGATGTCAGGAGTGGGAATAGCTTTGTATGCCTCTCTCACCCTCCTGTCCCCTTGGCAGTAGTGCAGGAAGAAGATGGTGGCCCTGATGGAGACCCTCACATTGCTGCTGCCCAGCCTCTATGGCTGCTCCCAACACCCAAGCCAGGAGCCTGTGCATATCCCTCGTGCCACCCATGTCTCACACAGCCTGCAGAGACTGCCTTCACCCTCCCTGACCCAGGATTGTAGCCTACTCCAGAATGCGAAGGTGGTTGTAGTGCAGTTCCAGTCCCCCAAGGCCAAGACATGAGTGCACATCTGCCAGCTGTTTAGAGCCAAGTGCAACTGCACACCTACTTGGGCACCTACACAGTCAGGTCCATCCAAGAAGGGTGCCTACAACCTCCTGAGGAGTGCCAAGGACACTATAGCCATTGCTCTCTATAAAACCAGAGGCCTAGAGAGGGCCCAGTCCCTGATGAGGTGCTGGCCACCGTGGTAGGTATGTCCATCCACCTCCTGGCCTTCAGGGAAAAAAGTAGCCTTTAGACCTGAATGCAGGTGCCTATCCCATATTTACACGTGGCTCCTACAGGCTGTGGGACAAGCGCCACATTGTTTCCTGGGATACACATGTGATGCCTCAACCTACCCATGAGAGCCCAGCCGGCCCCTCACTGCCCAGGGACTTGGCCTGTGTGACTGCTGGACTAGAGTCTGTACAGCACCACAAACTTGGTTAGACTGCTTTTCTGTTCAGCTGAATGAGGTGACACAATCACAAAATCACACCCCTCAAACAGGGCCACACTGGGGAGCTGCTCCCTTAGACCTAGGGTGCCCTCCCTCTGCTGATTCGGGTGTGCTGAGTGGGGTAGGCCTGAGCCTTGTAACTGGGAATGGGAAGGCCCAGGAGACACAGCCTTGTGTACAGACTGGGCTTCTGGTTGAGGAAATGCATGGAGCTCACTGGCATAAGAGCCTCTGGTGTGTCCACGCCTCCTGGACATGAAATGCTGAGGGAAGCGCGTTGTGGCCTGTTTGTGGTGGCTGTCTCAGTGTGGCCTGATTCTGTCTTCTGAATGGTAGTGCGTACTCCCAGCCTGTCATGCTGATACTGATGGTCAGGAGGACCGACCAGCATGCCTGGGGCAGAGTGTGTGGCCATCCAAAAGGAACACCAAAGGCAGACTTGCTTTTGTTCTTTGGAATCCTGTTTTACTATAGGCCCTGTGTACAACCAAATTTGTGTCTGAAAAAAAGCTTATTGCATTTTGTTTAATTCTGTTCAATCTATTTCAGAAAACACAGGCAGTCACTATTAAATTGTAAAGTATATTATTGATTTATCTCTTAGGATTAAAGTCAGAAAAAAACCCAAGCATGGTACACATCTGTCAGCCCACTACTCTGGGAGGGTGAGGCAGGAGTATCACAAGTTTGAGCCCAACTTAGGTAACTTAATAACTTAGTGAAACCCCATTTCTAAAGAAAGAAAGCAAGCACTGGGGAAGTAGTTCAATGATAAGACCTGGTTCAATCTCCAGGACCACAAGATAAAAAGGAAAAACAAAAGGCTACTAAGCAGTATGTCATGATATGTTCATTTGAGACATAATATTTTTGTTCTGTACTTTCAAAAGCATGACACTGGAGTGGCAGGACTAGATGGTTCTAACACATCCAAACAACAGCTTACAACTGTGCATCTGCCCAGCTCACGAGCTGCACCCTCTCTGTACAATGCCCCCATCATGGAGCTGTGTAATAGTGCAGACCAACAAGGCCCTACATGCTTTATACACAGCCTTTTTGCCTACCTCCCTGACTCCACTGGGTACTCAGCTGGCCAGAGACAGGCCTGAGTGCTATGTGCCTTGGCCTGGAGTGGCCAGGAGGTCTCTCACCCCCACCACACACTCCTACCTGAAAGCCAGCCTGCAGCAAGGAAAGACAGAGAAGCAGAATCCAAGTGGGCCTTCGGGCCTCCAGGCTATCTGTGGTATGGTGGGTCAAATGAATAAGGTGTCTATCCTTGAGTATCAGCATGAGGGAACAGTACCAAAATGCCATGTGGATACTCTAGTTTCTCTTCAGATCATATCTTTCGCCTTTTACAAAATGCCATGTGGCAGCATGGCTAGCAGGCATTGAGCTGGGCATTACCAGCCAGGCTGTGCTATGCAGTAGCTGTGGGGCAATATGGTTTTGTAGCTGTAGGGCAAGATGGTTTTGTGGCCAGAGGGAGAATTCCCAACAGAGGGAAGAGCATTTCCATCTTAGGAGTTCAAAGAGACACAAGGAGATGAGAAGTGCTGTGTGGTTAAACCTTGGGGAGCACATGGATCTGTGGCCCAACTAAAGAATGGAGTTTACATCTTTAAATCACTGAGAGGGTGGTAGAAAGACCATGATATAGGGGCCGGGGAGATGGCTCAGTGGAATAAGCGCTTCCCTGGCAAGTGCAAGGGCCTGAGTTCAATACCCGGTTCCAGGGAAAAAAAAAAAAAGAAAGACCATGAGGCAGGCTTTTGTGGCCCACAAAGCCTAACTATCCAGCATCTGACACTTGACAGAAGCATGTCCTATTCCTCCCTGGTTTGATCCAAGCAGGATCTACTGTGGGTGGAGATGTGAGTCAGATCTTCTGCCATGAGTGAGCACCAGGGAAGAGTGCACCATTAGCAAGATTAGTAGGGGCCATAGTGGCTGAGCCTGGTGCCGAGGCTGGGTTAAGGGAGCTTGGGTTGGGGATGGGGAGGGACAGAAGGAAGTGAACTCCATGAGATGGCACTGTTCTGGGGAGGACAGGGCAGCGTCTCACAGGTCTGCTCATATGTGTCAGAGGAGGTGTGCAGGGGCTGAACACATAGCCTGTAAGTCTCCCAGGTGGCTATCACAACACCTGCACATGAAATCTTGGTTCCAGAGAAGGAAGCCATGCTAGAGATGAAGCTCTGAAACCTATAAAATGGAGGAGGAGAGCTGGCAAGTTAGCTCAGAAGACAAAACGCTTGCTTTGGCAAACCTAGAGACCAGGGTTCAATCCCCAGTCCCACATGCCATAGCAGCCCTGCCTCTGGGCCATAGAGTCCAGGTGTGGTGGCAAATGCCTGTAATCTCAGTGCTGGGGAGGTTGAAAACAGGAGGATCTAATCTGATCATGAGTCTGATCTATGCAGTGAGTCCCTGTACCAAACGCGCGCGCGCGCACACACACACACACACACACACACACACACACACACACACGGAGGACACCAGCCACCTAAAGAAAGGGTGGACAAAGAAAGGGAACCTGGGCCAAAGACCTGAAGAACTGTAGCACCTGAAGACCTAAAGAACTTGCCTTGGAGTTGAGCAAGAAGGAGGATCAAGGTCAGGAGACAGTTCAGATGCAGAAGAGAACTCCAGAAGAGAAGACGAGTCAGCAAGCAAAGGTAAGGGAGGATGCAGAATCCATTTGGCCCTGACACACAGGGGTCACAGTGACCTTGGATAATTCAGAGGTGTTGGTGACATTACAGACTGAGAGGAAGCCCTTCCCATCTCATATACTAATTTTATCTTTTTTATTTTTTGCAGAACTGGATGGGACCCATGGTCTCCTGCATGTGAGACAAACGCTGTGGCACTGAGCCACCATCCCCTTACCCTCACCCCTTTTAATCTTGAGACAGGGTCTCACAAAGTTGCCTAGGTCAGCCTCACACTGGTCCTCCTTCCTCAGCCTCCCAGGTAGCTTGGTTTATAGGTGTGTACCACCACTCCTGGCTTATTTTACTTTATTTTAATTTTGTGGTTCTGGGAATCAAATATGGGGTACCATGAATGCTAGGCAAGAGCTCTATCACAGAGCCAAACCCCCAGCCCCATATACTTCAGATGCTAAGAAGAATGATATGAGGGCTAAAACATGTAAATCTTAAATAGATTATTATAGGACCTGCACTGAATATTTCAGCAAACCATAACCTGGCAGTATGTAAAGTAATGAACGTTATGTCCTACTTTGATTTCCCCAAGAATATGACTTTGAGTTAACATTTTAATATATATTATTAAATCACCCCATCAAAAGATGAACATCTGTAAAATTATCTCAATAGTTGCAGCAAAGCTTTTGATAAAATCCAGTGTCATTTGTATTTAGAAAAACAATCTTAGAAAACTTAGAAGAGAGCTCCCTAAACCCAACAAAGAACATCTACAGAAGCACCTGAAACAAACACCGAACTAAAAAACTTTTTCTAAGCCAAAACCAGTGCAGGACTGCTTGGTCTCTTCTTAGCCATACGCTGCTATCATACAGCCTGAGTCACAGAGCACAGAACACAGTGTAAGAGGAAGAAACACATGGTTACATATCCAGAAAATGGAAAGTCTACAGCAGAATTCATAGATTGAATTAAAATCTAACAGATTGCTGAATGTAAAATTGGTATATGCATGTAAGCACACCAAAAAACAATTTCTATATGTGAATAACAAATATATAATTTAAAAAAATGATACTGTTTATAGTAGTAATGAAAGTATGAATCAGAAGTAGATGACAATGAAGGAGAAAAAGTATTTTTAAATTAATGTAAAAATTAAGTAAAGACATACTATTTACATTGATAAAAACACCTCAGTTTCATAAAGATATTTCTTCTCTCAAAGATTACCTATACAGTCAATGAACTCTTTAGAAATATCCAAAGAGGGATTTTTTTGTGTGTATGCAATTTGGCTGATTTTAAAATATGAGATAAAAGACCTACAATAGCCAAGACACTCCTTAAAAAGAATTATAAGGTGGTAGATTTGCATTACCAAATGTAATGTTAAGTTAGAATAAATAAATTCAGTTGTTGCTGGCCACAGTAGGGAAAATTGGCAAATGAAAATAGACACATGGGGGGGGGGGAAGGAAAAAAAAAAGAAAATAGACACATAGAAACTTAGGTGGATAATGAGGCATTGTAGACAGGAAGAGAGGGACACCTTCAATCAGTGATGCTGGGATGTTTGTCCATCTGGCAGGGGGAAATGGAATTAGGTATATTCCTTATAGCCTCCACCAAAATCCATAAGGAAATTTAAAATTTCAAAATATATGTGTACAGCATATCTTCATGATCTTAGACAGGGAAAGATTCCTTAGGGAACAAAAGATGCTAACCATAAAAGCTAAGTTTGGTAAACCTGATCATGCCGAAATTGTGATTATCAAAATATTCAATAAAGTAAAAAAGTATACAAAAAATAGAAAATTTTTTACAACACAACTGTCAGAAGATTTGTATCTAGGACATGTAAAGAATCACAATAAGAAAAGACAAACAGCTTAATGAAAAAAATTTGACAAAAGCTACAAACAGGCACAGAAGAAGATACATGTGACCACTCAGTGTGTGCACAGTGCCTAACCCTATTGATCACAGGGCAGTGCAGAACCCAGCCACACCCATAACACTGACAGAATTTTAAAGAATATCAAGGATTGGAGAGGATGTAGATCTCCAAAATTCTTAAGCATCACTAGAGTGAATAAAATTGGCAACCACTTTGAAAAAACTTACTATCTCATAAAGTTGCATATTCATATACCTCACTGTCCAGGGCTATCACTCCTAAGCATCCACCCAGGACAGCATTGCACATGTGATCAGGAAGTGCATGGTGGCCATGTCGCAATACCCAATTACCATTTACTGGAGGAAGATGAAATCCTACACATGCATTGCCAAGCATATATGGAGCCACTTAATGGATAAACTAGCCACACCCAACATGGCAAGCCTTGGGAAAAAAATACTGACTGAGAGACATGCTATCTTCCAGAAACAGAAAACAAGGAAAAACATAATACATATCTTATGTAAATAGTGTCAATATATGTCTCATCTGTAAATATATATCTTGTATCTAAATATAGAACATTCATACAAGAAAGGAGAGAATGATTTTAGCAAATTCATAGAAAACAGCAAGTTGAAGGTGGGAATTAGCCTTCTTCAGTAGGGGAGGGAGTGGGTTAGACAATAGTCCCAGCCTTAGGATGTGTGGGGAGGACAGGACAGGCTGTGTACTGTGTTTTATAACTGACATAAACATCATCTAGAACCTTTGGGTAAATCAGATGGCTTGTGAAGTGTACTGTAAAGTATAAATTTTAAAAGAGAAGAATAGGCAAAAGATGAGAATCAGATAGGATCATTCCAACCAGATATCTAGTTTATAAAGCCATGGTCTTAGCACATGAGCTCTGTCCTCTGCACAGAGGTGGAGGGGAGAGGGCAAACTTCTTGGGAAACAATATAGGACTGCTTTATGGAGATGTGTATAAGATGCCTACAGTCCTACCCCTAACTCCACACCATGCCTTGGCCCATTTCTATTGGTGTGGCATAGTAGTACAGATGAGGTCATTTACAACTAGCTGTTATTATGCTGGAGTCCAAAGCCTGAAGCCAACAGAAGACTTGGTATGTGGGAAAGGTACATTTCTCTTGGATGGTACCTTCCTACTGTGTCCTCACATAGTGGAAGGCAATAGTGGGCTATAATAGCCACCACCTCAGTACCCCCAGAACCTCCAAAGGTAACCTGCCCTTACTTCTGCCTGAATAGATGAGTTGTGCCTATGCTTGCCTTGGCATAAATTAAATCATAGAGCATGTACTCTGTGCCTTGCTTCCTTCTGTGAGTGTTGTGTTTGTGAGATCTACTATCCTGTGTGTAGGCAGCAATAATTAACACTTCTCATTGCTATTTAGTGGTACAGCTCATTAAGGTTCCACAATATATTTGTTCATTCTGCTATTGGTAGAGACTTCAGTTGCTTTCTATTTTTTGCTACTATGAATAGTGATTCTATGCCCACCCCCACATGTACCTCCTGGTACACAGGTATACATGTTTCTGTTGAGTGTCCACCAAGTCACAGGAGACACATGTATCCCACTCTTCTAGGCTATGCCAGTTTTCCAGAGTGTGAACCATTCACACCCCATACAGGATGAAGGAGAATTCCAGTTGCTTCCCATCCCCAACAACAGCTGAACCTGGCAGAGTTTTTCATTTGGCCACTCTGGAGGGTATGTTGTGCTTCTTGATGGCTTTAACACATTGCATGACAACTAGGGAGACTGAGCACATCAAATTGTGCTTATTCTCTAATGCTCACCCTTTGTGATGAGGAAGCAAAAGAGTTTCTCCTCCTCCCCCTTCCCTTCTTTGTCCTCCTTTAAATAATTCTCCATATAGCCAGATATATAAGTCCTTGTCAGGACTTCTTTCTCTTGTTATGCCTTTCCATAATCCTAATGATCTTTTGATAATCAGGAATTCTTAGTTCCAGAGTGATCTGATTTGTTATTTTGTCTTGTCATTAGCATTTTTTGTGCCCTGTCTGGAAAGTCTTAGCCACTGCATGATCATAAAGATGTGTTCCTGATATTTTCTAGGTTTTTTGTGTCCATTATCAAAGTTAGAAAAATTATTTTCTCTGTATGGTGTGAGGTAGGGGTTCAGAATCCATTTGCTGTTTCTATTTGGTATGCAAGAACCCCTTACTTAAATGACCCCAACCCCTGCTGTTTAGCTGTGGTGTCTTCATCAGCCCTCATCATCCACAGGTGGCCATGTTCCCTGTGAACTCTTCTGTGAAGGGTTTTGCAGTAGTTCTTACCATCTCAATCACTGAAGCTATACGGCCAGCATCTTATGTTTTGACTCTACAGAGATTACTTCCTGTTTAGTTCTTCAAATTCTTCTTGGCTATAATGGTATTTTGCGTTTCTATAGAACTCTTTGAATTTCCCCCACAAACCCCACTAGAATGTTGAGTAGAATTACAGTGACACTGGCAACAAGACTGCACTCTGAGGTGGAGGCCCCAGAGCTCAATCTCTTCTTCCCAGGTGGACTAGAAAGAATAAAGGGCCCTGGGGCACTCTGCCTCCTCCCTATAGCTGAGCTGTCATCTCTACCTATCATCTCCCAGGAGAAGACCTGGGTAATCATGACTAAGAGGGAAAGAAAACCAGCCTATTTACGGACATTGGCAGAGATTGTCCTGTCCTTTTTTTCAATCCTGGCCTTCCTTCCAGCCATCGTACCTCAAACGAAAAGTCACCAAAAAAAAGGTAATTCACTTAAGCTATAACTGGGCTAATTTTCTCTTTACTCATTCCTTTTATTTTTTTAAATCATTATTTAGTTTTATTCATAACCACAAACTTAACTCTGCAATCCAGGTACATTTGGAGGGGAGCAAGAAAAACATGGAACCCAAAGAACTGCGATAGGAGCAGAGAAGATGGAGCATTTTGAGCAGGGAGGGTGCAGGGTGCTCTCCTGAGTTAGAGGAATGGGCTGGTCTGGTGGTAGCAATACACACAAGTCACACGCATTAGAGCTGTCCACAGTCGGTGATGGTGATCTTCTTGCTGGTCTCGCCATTCCTGGACCCGCAGCGCTCCATGGCCTCCATCATGTCATGCCCTCTTTCACCTTCCCAAAGATCATGTGCTTGCCATCCAGCCACTCAGTCTTGGCAGTGCAGATGGAAAACTGGGACCCGTTTGTGTTTGGCCCAGTATTTGCCATGGACAAGATGCCTGGGACTGTGTGCTTCAGGATATTCTCATCATCGAATTTCTCCCCATAGATGGACTTGCTGCCAGTGCCATTGTGGTGCGTGAAGTCATCACCCTGGCACATAAATCCTGGGATAATTCTGTGAAAGCAGGAACCCTTATAACTAAATTCTTTTTCCCTAGTGCTCAGAGCATGAAAGTTTTCAGCTGTCTTTGGAACTTTGTCTGCAAACAGCTTGAAAGAGACACGGCTCAGGGGCTTGCCATCAGCAGTGATATCAGTGGGATTGACCATGGTTGACAACAAACCACTAAGAGAATAGATAGAGGTGTCTGCAAAGCCACTTATTCCTTTTAGTTATACCTAAAAGCCCAGCTCCCATCCCAGGGAAAAACATTTTATCCTATCTAAATACTGCAGTATGTATACTAGGTTGCCAAGTAATCAAAATGATGCTTAGACTGGTTTTACAAATGCAAAATATATTGTTGTCTATGTACAATAGCTGGAATCTTTCATTGATCAAAATTAATGTGTTGATTATTATAATCTTTTTGGTACTGGGATTTGAATTCATGACATCACACTTGCCAGGTGGGTGCTATACCACTGAGTATATCTCTGGCCCAATTAATATAATCTTTCTCATAAATCATCACAGTTTTGGAGATAATTGTAGCTAAAACTGGAAGGACTTAAAACAAAATACAGGCTCTGTCAATGAGGGGGTCTGAGGGCCAATGATTTACAACTGCTACTCCAGTCCCCTTAGAACAGTTTGTAGACTTACTGGAAGCTTGATTTCAATCATGCCAAAGAATAAAGGCATTCAATACCTAATAAACCATGTAGATACTTTCACATTGGGTTGAAGCCTTTCATTGTAGAGTAGAAAAAGTACAAGAGGCAGTAAAAGTTTTAACCTCAGAAATCATCCCCAGATTTGGACCAAAGAGCTTACAGAATGCTAATTGCCCCTCTTTTAAAGCAATGGGCATGCAGGATGTCTCTCAGGCTCTGGGCATTCTCTATTACCTCCACTGTGCACAGAGATCACAATCATCTGGAAAGGTAGAAAAAATGAATGAGACCCTAAAGATACTTCTTCACAAAAATGGCTCAGGAGTCCTGCCTACAGTGGCCTCAGTTACTACCTTTTTGCTCTCATCAAAATAAGAAATACACCTTGAATTCTAGGCATCAGTCCATTTGAAGTGCTTTATGGTCACCCTTTTCTCACTAACAATTTTCTCTTCGATAGAGAAAGAGATGCCTTGCTGAAGGATGTCACCTCACTGGATAAATTCCAACAGACTGTTCAACAACTGACAGAAGCCCAGCCTAAAGCAAAGGGAAATCTCATATAACACCCTAGAGATTTAATACTGGTAAAGTCTCTTCCTCATCATCCCTTCCCTAGGACCAGCTTGGGAAAGACCACATGCCACGATCCTGCTAACTCCATCAGCTTCCAAGATTGCAGACCTGAGTTCCTAGATATGCCACACCCAACTCAATTCCTGGGAACCAGAGACTCACTGAGTGTGAGAAACTATTATCAGAGTACTGCTGTGAACCCATAGAAGACTCAAGATTCTCATTCAACAACAACAGCAAAAAGATGTTACTCTCAGCCCTTTTACTAATCACTTTACCAATTAAGGGAGAATGCAATTCTTTTCTAAGGTGGCACAAAAATATGCAGAGTTGTTACCACAAATATCTTGCTGGATATGTAGCCTGCTACCTTTGCCCATTATACCTGGAATTCCTTGGTGGGTGTCCCCACTCCAAGGAGATGATTAGAATAAACTATAAGACTATATTGATGAGTTATGAAAGAGTTCAATGGTTCATAGTTTAGCTCACCATTACAAGGTATAAACTATACTCTTAACAGTCCTGGACACAATAGAATTTTTCTAACAATGCCACTGAAGCCTCTTTAAAGGCTCTAATAGGACTCCTATTAAATAAATTAAGGGTCCTATCCTGAGAGCCAACAACCATAGGTATCAAGAGGGGTATTTTGGGCCTGCCGAATAGCGCCTGCCAGCAGGCTCAGGGGCGGGGGTTCGATCCCCGGCTCTGCCGTGCCGGCCCCGCCCCCGCGGCGCGCTGAGATGGCGAATGAGACCGGGCGTGTAATCCCAGCTCTTGGGAGGCTATAAACAGGTGGATCACGACGAGTCCAATCTAGTAGTGAGACCCTGGACATTCGGTAGACCCTTCCCTAAAAAGAAAATGAAAAAAAAAAAAAAAAAAAAAAACAAGAGGGGTATTTGCAGATATGGGATGCTTATCTATGGTTAACTACCATTATAGGATATCTTAGTAGAAAGGCCCCATTATGTTGGGAACAGAATAATCACTCCTGTTCTCACTGGACTAACTCTACTAAATACAGGGGATAGACACGCCCCAAACAATGTGTACACACAATAACTTTACAGGTTGAAAATTGGTTTGCAACAAGCTAGTTTAATCGTCCTGGAGTTCAATTGGAAGCCCCCAAAGGCATTCACTGGTCCTGTGGAACCAATTTGTGGCCCTGGCCTCTCCTTGGATGGCTAGGAAGATGCATGCTGGGATTTGCATGTTACAAGGCAGAAGTGTCAGAAGTATTGATAAACCTGAAAACTTACCCTGCCTATAGCAATGATGGCATAGAAGAGTGATTCACTGATATAATCATTTGGCCTCTATCTTTATCCCTTCCCTAGGATTAAAAGATGTCGTGCAACATATCGAGGCCTTAAATGACACTACAGCTGGTCTCTTTCTCCTGAATGAAAAAGTAAAATTAATGAGGAAAGATGGACAGCATTAGGCATTGGATGGCATTAGGCATTCTAACAGCAGCACAAGGGGGTGGTCATGCAATTATAAAAGCTTAAAGTTGTGTGTACATTCCTGGTCTTTCTGCTGATGTCTCAATAGCTGTTCAAGATATTAGACGACAGGTTAATGTGACATCAGATTCTAAAATCCCCTGGGCCTTCTCCTTACCCTCTTTATGGAAAATTATACCTGGTTCTTCCTGGTGGAAAACTTTGTTGACTATATTCATACTTATCTTTTTTATTTTATTAATTAAACCATGCATATTTAATTGTTTCTGTGGTTTTGTCTCCTCCAGACTTAAAGCTGTACATCTACCCAAGACGAGAACACAAAGTGCCTATTGAGAGCCTTTAGACAGACCCTCTCTGCAGTGACTGCCAACCACACTATGACCCTCTTCAGCTGGAAATAGCCAGATTGGTCTTTGACCCTGGCCCCCTCATGGCAATTAGGGGTATTTCTTTAGAGGAGGGGATATTATAGGAAGCTAAATTAGGTTGCGATATTGTTGGCTGTCAGACAGGGCTGAGCCCTCAAAAGGTCAGTGCAGAAGAAAACTGTGTCTGGAGGTACATTCACTGAAGGCCAGGATTCAAGAAAAGAGCACTGGACTACATCCATACACTTGCCCTAGGGGTGAACAGCAGTGATTGATATTCTAAGTAGGTATCAATCACCTTGGGGTGGAGGACCAAACCTTCTTACCTACCCCTTCCAGGAAATCTGTGCTCCCCATCTGTGCTTGGTTCCTGACTTGTTTCTCAATTTGATCCCCATTTAATCAATATTACCCAAGTGACTATATTTGTATTCTTATGGGTTGGTCGTAGTTTTGTCCCACCTTACACCCATCCTATGATTTGCCATTGGGTCAATATTATTTATGAGGCTATACTTGTAATCTTATTGATTGATGATTGTTCTGTCCCGCTGTAAGACCACCTCACTAGTGGCTTTGCTCAATAAAACACCCTTGGGCTGGTGAGATGGCTCAGTGGTCTAAAGCACCTACTTAGAACAAGCTTAGCAAAGCACAGGGACCGCGGTTCAATCCCCCAGC
>NW_004524621.1:6537931-6556973 GCF_000260255.1 Octodon degus | reverse complement strand
CACACACACACACACACACACACACACACACTAAATAAACAAATAAATAAAATTAAAAAATAAAATAAAATAAAATAAAACACCCTTGAGAAGTGGGGTTGCTGGGCAACCCACTTTCTGGGCCCCCTCCTGTCTGCTTTTCTTTCTCTCGATAAATTCATCCTAATCTAAAAAAAAAAAAAAAGGCTGACCAAATAGCTCAGCACATTAAAGCACCTGCTTAGGCAGTGGCAGGGGTGGGGAGTTCCATCCCTGGGCCTGCTGTGCTGGCCCTGTCCTTGGGCCAGGCTGAGACTTTGATTGAGACTGGGTATGGTGGCATGTGCCTATAATTCCAGCACTTGGGAAACTAAACAGGAGGATCACAAGTCTGATCTACACAGTGAGACCCTGTACAGCCCATAGACCCTGTCCTAAATACAAAAAAAGAAAAGACACTTAATCTCATTAAAATAAAATTGAAAAAAATTACACTGAAGCTATGTACTAATTAAATGAGAATGAGTATGGTAACATTGAGTACTCTGTGTTTATTCTAACTAAATATACTTCAGTGTCTCTCATCTCATATTCTTCTGTATAGATATTATATACATACTTCATTAGATTTATTTCTAGTTTTTTGGTGTCTTGGTTGATCATTTAAAATATTCCCTATTTTCTGGCACTTGGGAGGCTGAGGCAGGGGGTTTGAGGCCAGCTTGGACTACATAGCAAGACCCTGTCTCAAAACAAAACAAAATGAGTTCTATATTTTTATTTTGTAACCACTGGCTTTTGTATAGAATAGAATTGATTTTTGTGCACTGATCTTACATTCAGCAATCTTCCAGGATTCACTTAATAACTTCTAAGAGTTGTCTGCAGACTCTCTTGGGTTTTGTCTGTGAATAATGACTCTTGTCTCTTCTTTTCCAGTCGTTTACTATTTTTCTTGGCCTGCTTTGCTGGCTAGTGCTGACAGCAGTGTAATAATGAACATCCTCATGTTACTCCTGACCACAGAGGGAAGGTTTGTGATAATCCAGCAGATAGTATGATACTTGCTGCAAGAGTATTTTTAGGTAATACTCCTGTGAGATTAAGGAAGTTCCTTTCTCCTGCCACTTTGCTAAGAGTTTCTGTCCATAAATGTGGGTTTGATTTTATAATTTTTTTTCCTCTGTTGAGGTACTAGTATGCTTTTCTGCTTTATTATATTAGTATGGTGAAGCAAGTTGATTGAAACTCAAATGTTAAACAGTGGTGCATGTCAGTAAGGAGACCAGCTTGGAATAAGCCTAAAATAACTGTGGCTCCCTCTAGTAACCCCCGCACCATGCCATCCAGAGCCTGCTTCCCAAAAGGTACAGACGGGGTGAGGAGGCTGATCACTGACCAGCTGTGGAGTACAAGAAGATGACTCCAGGTGACATGAGGAAGGTCTCACAGTACACATGGTCCCTTCCCAGGGCTCCCATTCCTCACTAGAGAGTGCATCTATGAAATCATGCATCAGCAAAGAACCTAAGATATATTGTAAGCGAAGCATACAATAAAAGCTAATGTATTAAATGTGGTGAACCACACCTGCAGGTGCCTGTCACTGTTTCTGTCTGAGGCCCAGAACCCCTGCCCTGCCCAGGCTATGATGTGGTGCTCAGCACTGAAGGCGTCTGGGGCTACAGGAGGAGCTGTGTCAGTTCCTAGCCAGTCCAGGGTCATCTTGACAGAGAAACCATTAGAACGGCAGGGTGAGGTCTCATGCTAGTCTCCCGTCATGGTGAGGAGGACAGTAGTGACCCAACCAGAAAGGGTAGTGTCGCCACTGCTGCAGGCCAGGAGCAGGGCCAGGCTGGGCTCCAGCTCTCTGTTCCGCAGTGCATTCCAGAGAGATGAGAGCATGGATCGTCTGTCGATTCCTTTGAATTGCATACATACATAAGCCCACCTATTTTTGCTTTCTAGCATTCCACTTCTATTTTTGGTGGAATATGAAAGCTTTGACTACTTCCCGAAATGGAAAGACGCATTTTTCCCCGGCTGTCTGGGAGTCTCTGTGCACTCAGCCTGTGTGCTGGGCTCTCCCAGGCCCCTTCCCATCCCCAATGGCAGCTGGCTGTACACTACACCAGATGGCCTTCCAAGCCTGCAGCCTGCTTCAGCTCCATCATGGGTTCCAGTGGCTGGATTGAACCAGTTCATGAGATATGCCCACCACTCTGTAGCTGTGGGCTGCAGGGAAGGCCCTGTGGCCATGTGGCTGGTAGGGGTGACATGGGATATTGGAGAAAGGTGAGGGGGCTCCTGATGCTGTGTGGCCACCAGAAGGAGATGGAGCCTGAGTGCACCCAGCCCCACTTAGCCTCTCTCCATGGTCCCAGCCTCCATCCAGCCTGTGCTAAACGGGCAGCAGGGTTCAAGCTGAAAGAAGAGACAGTAATACAGTCCTGCTAAAGCACAGGGCTCCATCCCTGTAACAGGTAGATCTGCAGAGCCAGCCCCTCTCAGTCCCTCTTTGCCATATCCCCTTATCTTCCTCTTACCCATTGTGTGCATTTGTCCCACAGACTGACAGCACAGGACCTCCATGTGCCCGGGCTGCTTCCTGACAGACACAGATGCTTCTCTGCGCCTCAGTGAGCAGCCAGAGCAGCTGCTGCTCCAGAAAATGCCAGTCAAGTCCAGCAAGGGAGGTGCCCCTCTGGTCTCTCATGATGTGGCCTCAGATCTGTATCCTGTACCCCACTCAGAGGCAGCTGGTGTGACCCCTATAGGCCAAACCAGGGTGGTTTGCAGTCCTTCCCATTTTCCCCTAAGTTTTCACAGCCCCACCTACAAAGAATCCTGCAGGATTCGCTTAGGATGATATTGACCAGTGGGCAGTTCAGGAAGAAATCACCTCCTCACTGGCGCTCCCTCCTAATCATCACCGTTTCCCTGGGCAGCGTGATTTCAGCATATTGCACTAGAGTGCTGGGCAGGGTGGAAATGAACATTTGTACCATCACACTCCATTTCCTTTTCTCGCTCTCTCTCTCTCCCTCCCTCCCTCTCTCCCTCCCTCTCTCCTTCCCTCCCTCTCTGGAGACAGGGCTCACTATATAGCTCAGCTTGGTTTTGAGCTCACTGTGTACCCTATTCTGACCTCAAACTTGAATAATCCCTCCTGCCTCAGCCTCCTGAGTGTTGGGATTGCAGGTGTGCACCACACACCCAGCAAGGCACGTTGGCTTTTCTTAGCTGTGTTGTACAGTTTTGAGTATAGAAATGCTGCATGTGGGCTGGTGAGATGGCTCAGTGGTCTAAAGCACATACTTAGAACAAGCTAAGCTAAGCAAAAGCACAGGGACCACGGTTCAGTTCCCAGCACCACATGCCAGCCAGCCCCACCCCCTGGTGGGCTGAACTGGCCACACACATACACACACACACACACACACACACACAAATAAATAAATAAATAAATAAATAAATAAATAAATAAAAGAAATACTGCATGTGTTCTTTGGTAAGTGAGTTAAGTACTGTTAGTGTCTTGTGTTTTCAGTTGCTCCTGGAAATGGTATGGTTTGGGTGAGTCCCCCAGGGTTTTCTCACTAGCATGTAGAAAAGCAATTGCTTTTGTGTGTTGCTTTTTTACCCTTTGGCCTTGATACATTCCCTTACCAGTAGTAGCACATTCTTGTGGATTAGGAATAAAAGCAGATTCAGTTCTTCCTTTTCTGTAATTTCTTTTACTTGCCTATTGCCCTGGCGCTGCCTGTGTGACAGACTCATAGGTGAGATAGTTGGCTCAGAGGGTCTGGGAAACCACAGGAGAAAACGTGGGGTGTGACCTTGGAATGACCTTGGCCCCACAAGATAAGAGGAACCTGCTGCCTACAGCCCCACCAACACACACCCAATGAGTGAGGGTACCTTGGGTTGTTGCCGTCCACACTCAGTGTTGGAGTGCATGAACATTTCCTATGGTGAAGACTCATTGTAATGTCTTTCTGTGAGCTGTTTCTTTATATCCCTTCCATTTTTGAAAAATCTGATTTCTGGCTGTTGTCCCCCAAATTAGTAAGGGCTCTCCTTATGTGGGCAATGCTACTCACATGTGGCAGATGTCACCAATTTTCTTCCAGTTCTTCAGTTGTTCTCAGCCTTGTCTGTTCCTCTTAGCTATTCAGTGACTTCTATATGCAGATCATCCATCTTTTCTTTCCTTTGAGTCTGCAATAGAAATCCTTTCCCTGTAGGTTGGTCAGGGCCATCCACCCATCTTCCAGCACTTGTATAATTTCACAGCTTGAGTGTGGCCCTTCTTGGTGCCCAGCTCTTGCGAGGTAGGTGATTCTTCCTGAGGCTGTCCAGGTGCCCACAAGTTATCCAGGTGCAGCCTGCCCAGGGAAGTGTGACATTACGCAGAGTTCCTGATATACTAGGGCTTGCCCCCAGGCCTGTCCTCCCATCTGGGGTCCACTTGTCTGCTCATGCTCAGTGAGGACATGGCCATCCCAGCAGGGGCAGTGGCAAGCGTGATATCTACTACTCTCTGCCAGCAGCCGCTGGCTGTCTTTGAGTGCCGGCACAGAGGGTCATTCTTGTCGAGCATGAAGGTTGTCAGTCCATGGTGTCAACATACTTATTTCTCCTCTGTTAAGTTCTAGGAAAACATTTGGCCCTGAATCTGTGCCCACCTCCTCAACTTAACAGGTGGCTCTGCTGGTGGGATGGCCACTGCACAGTAGATGGGCATGCTATTCCTAAGAGAGGGAGAGAGGGGTATGAGTTTTGCTTTACCATTCTTCATGTATGACACTGTCTGGCCTACCTCCCTGCTCCCAGGAGGAGCACCAGGCTTGTGAGAGGCAGATGAGTCAATGAGCCACTGTGGGCCAGAGGGGCAGCTGCTGTGTGTGTGTGAATCATGGCTGGCTGCCTGAACACATCTTAGGTTTCCCCACTGTGCATCCCCCATGTGCCTGGACTGCTGTCCCTGTCTCTGCTCCATGCACAGAAGCACCAGAAAGGGTAGGAAGAGGGATAAATGGCCAAGGGAGCCGTCTCTACCCCCATGACAACCTTTGAGTTTTTTCTTCCTTTTTCTAATAAAGAAAGGTTTTAATGATGCTTTTCCCCTTTGGCTCATTTGGGATTCAGATTATTTAAGGAGCCCAGTGATGAAGCCAGATGACTCAGGTCCACCCTGGGAGGGATTTCCTTAAAAGACCTCTCAGTTTGTGGGAGCTCAGACTGACACGACTGTTTGCAATGTAGGTGCCTCCTGCCTGGAGCTGCTGCTAGGCTCAGACACCAAGCCACAGCAGAAACCCAGGCTAAAAATACCCTGCTTCTCCATCATCCACTCTGCTCAGCAGAGTCAACAGCAGCCCTGGCTCTGTGATGTCCACTGCAGGGAGGGAGAGTCTCACAATCAGGTGTGATGGCCACTAGACCTAGGGCACAAGTCAGGGTGCAGCTCAAAGCCTGCTCAATTCCATTCTGTTCCTACAGTGTGTCACCTGTGGTTAGAGCCTCCCTCTGCCTCCTCTGGGAACAGTGGTCAAGCACATTGCCATCTCTGGTCTGTGTTCCCTCTCTGTGTGTTCTGGGAGAGGGTTTATCCTTCTTGCCATCCCTTCTGGTACTTTGGTACATGGGGCAGAGACAGAGGCAGCAATCTGGGCACATGGGGGATGCACAGTGGGGAAGCCTAGGACGTGTTCAGGATGTGATTCACACACACACAGCAGCTGCCCCTCTGGCCCACAGTGGGTGAGCAATCATTTTTGGTGTCCTTACAGGCAGTGCTGAGTAGCAAATGTCAGGCCAGAGAGGACACTGCCCCTACCTGACCACACAGCAGCAGGGCTCCCACTTCTTGCCTCCCTGTCCCCCCAGCTCCATCTCAGACTCCCACTGGGCACACATCCAGGTCATTCCTTGGCCACTGCCTCCCACTAGCATGCTTCATCCCTGGAGAGCAAGGTGCCAGGCTGCAGTGGACAGCAGCAGGAAGGACTTATAACTGCCTGCTGGGCATAGGTGACATCTTGAGTTCTCAGACCCCCTGGGGGCTCCTGGAGCTCTGACACCCTAGGACCAAGGTCTAAGCTGTGGGAAGGGCTTGGCCTGCAGCTCTCAGCAGGAACCTACGCACGTGCTCGCCACGTGGCTTCCTTTGAAGAATGTCGTGTGTTCAGTGCACAGAAGGCTGTGTCTCTGGGCACAGCATCTGGACCCCATGTTCCAGGAGAAGTGAGGGTTGACCTGTACCTGAGCATACTCTGTGTTCCCTTCCAGTGCTGCAGCTCTGAGAAGTAGGATAGACACTTGGGACCATGCACCTGTGCCCAGCCCCCAGGAAATCTGTCCTCCCCTGACCAACTCCACTGTTTCAGGTGCTAGGCTATATTCATGGTTTCCAACAGAAGGGTGAAGACAGTCCTACTCCCCATCTACTAGGTGGGAAGCCTTGCTCCTTCCTCTTTCTCTGTAGGGGGTTTCCTGTGGCATATGTGTGGGGTATCCTGTGCCTTGTGTCTATTTCTGACCTAAAAAGGTGCTTGGTCTTGACTCTCATGAGGTACCCAACATCTTGGAGATGAAGCAGTGAATAACCTTAGCTCCTGAATGTGGAATTCTGGGCTTGGCCAGGTACTCATCCCAGGCTGTCCAGCTCTATACCTGCTTGGGCCCTGTTCAGCTCACCTGCCTGCTACCAGCCCAGGGCACTACCAACCCATGCCTAAGTCAGCCCAGATCACCTAGGCTCCTCTGCAACCTCTCTCCTGGCCTGTATAAGTCAGGGGCTGGGGAGGGGCCAGCAGCTGGAATCTCACTGCCTGAGATAGAGGCCACCCAAGGGCCACTGCTTCCCTGTCAGCCGCCAGCTGGCTCCTGGGGTGTCTGCCTGAGAATTGATCCTTCAACTGAGCACCTGACCCTTAAGCTGACTAGGCAGAATGAGTAGGAGGCTGGGATCCTAAGCTTCTTCTGACCAGGGGAACCCTTGGTCTCTGGGTTTCCTGTCTCCCTTCATCACAGGCCTGGGAGTGTTCGTTTCTGAGGAAGATCTCCCCCCAACTCTGCATGGTGGGTCCCTCTCTCTGTCCCTGTCTGGTTTTTGCAGCAGTGAAGATGGAGCCTGGGTCATGCACATGTAAGGCAGGAGCTCCACCACCAAGCCACCACACCTTAGCTCCCATCCTTTTTGAAATGAATGCCATATTCTAGTTTTTATTCTCTGAGTAGGTTGCTGTTGACCTGAGCATGAAACAGTGACAAGAGTCTCTGCCCTGTGCCCCAGGATGCTCATACCTGGAGATTTGATGCAGGTTAGGTGTGCAACAACACCTCCTCCCCATGACCCATGTGTCCGCCTTCAAACCACAGCAGATTTCACCTGCACTCTTCCTCAGGGATTCCCAGCATATGTGAAGACCATGGCTTGGGTCTGAAGTATGTCCTTGGTCATGAGTACCACACAGAGTGTGCTAGGGGGGCAGGAAGAGAGGAGCAGTGGGGATGGTGGGAAGGAATGAGCCTGTGGGTTTGTAGAAGGAAAGCCATCTTGGGCCAGTTGTGACCCAGAAGAGCCAAGAGTTGGGTGAGTGGATAGTCAAGTGGGTGACAAACCTAATCCCCAGGACCCCAAGCAACCAGCACTATCAGAATATGGACTCTGCCTGCCTTGGAACAGCTGCAGAATGTGAGCTGCCTGTGGCCTGTGGGAAGGGCTCCCTACCCAGTCTTGCAGGGTACTGGCCATCCTTGGGTTAGTTTTGTCATCTTCTAGCTGGGCCATGGGATGTCCAGACAGCTAGTTGATCACATAAGATGAAAGTGGCATGGCCAACTGCATGCAGCATAGGCCCCCTAGGTCAGGAGGGTTCGGTATGCCATCTGGGAGAGTGAGAAAGGGACTCCCACCTCAGCTAGGGGTGAGTGCTGGGCTCATGCTGTATTGAGCTTCCTAGGCACAGGTGCTGGCTGCACAGCAGCCGCTCAAAGTTCTGGCCACTACCATCCTGACCAAGAAGCAAGCTGGCACCTAGCGGATGTGTTTCTGCCCAGGGCACAATCTTGGGAGGGCACCCTCACCTGCCAGGCCTCTCATTTCTCAGTGACCCACTCAGAACTCTCAGATCCAGGCCAGAGCTCATGGAAGAGCAGCTGTCACACTGAATACCACAGAGCTACAGGGCTGTCTAGTGTGGCCTACTTGGCCTGATGGCTTGGAGACACTTTGAAGAGAACTTATGAAATATTAATGGGTGACTGTAATGAATCGACCACGGAGCTCTGTCGCGTGAGGATTGTGCTCCATGCCAACAGCACTTGGGCCTGACTCCCAGTGCCAGAGGCTTGAGTGCTTCACCTGACGCTACTGTTTAATTCCCATAGCAACCTGGGGATCTGACACTGGGGCAGAGCACTGAGAAGTGAGCAGATTTGGTGCTAAAAGACCTGCAGCCAGAGAGGCCAAGCCAACTTTCACTTGGTGGCACCCCCAGGTCCACAACAGCTGCAGACCAAGTCCTCTCTACGTGCTGAGGAAGGGCTGGCCAGAAGTAGCTTCACTTGCTGGGTTCCTCCTGTCACCTCCAGCCCTACCCTGGGATATCCCCAACAGTGCACAGACACTGTACCCACCTTGTGGAAGTGCAGATGCTCAGGGTCACCTGCACCAGGGGAGCTTCTGAGGGCATGGCCATGACAACAGGAAGAAACCCAGCCACTCATCAGAATCACAAAGCCAAGCAGCCAGCAAGAGACCCAGACAACCTCCAATGTCAGTGGACACAGATTAACACCTAACCCTTTTAAGGATAATCCTCACTAAAAAATTGCAAATGAGGCTGTGCTGAGTGAGACAGGAGGATTGTGAGTTTGTGGTCAACTTGGACAACTGAGCAGAACCCTGTCTCAAAAAGACAAACAACAACAACAAAAACTATCTATCTATCTATCTATCTATCTATCTATCTATCTATCTGAAAGAAATCCCCAAAAAACACCTGCAAATTTATAAAATAACAATGTATTTTGCTTCAGTTAGCAGAAGGCAAGGAGGAACTACTAAAAGGAATGTCAACAACACTGAAATCCCTCTTTACTGCAGAAAGCATGGCCATTGTCAAGAAGCTGAATAACAAATGGCAGCAAGGCTGCAGGGGAAACAGGAGCCCTTCTATGTTGCTGATGGGGATTTAAACCAGTACAACCACTATGGAGATCAGTATGGATACTGCTCAAAAAACTAAAACTAGAAATTCCTTTTGACCCACCTATTCCCCTTCTAGGGTTATTCCCAAAAGAGTTAAAGACATCATATTGCAGTGTTCCATGCATACCAATGTTTAGAGCAACACAACTCCTGACAGCTACAACTTGGAAGCAGCCTCTGTCCATCAGCAGATGCATGGATAAAGAAAATGGGTGTTTACACACCATGGAGCACTACTCTGCCATAACGAAGGATAAGCTTGATTCACTTGTAGGAAAATGAATGGAACTAGAGACCATACTGTCAAGTAAAATAAATCAGACCCACAAGCTTGAATATCACATGGTTTCTCTTAGATGAGAAACTCAAAGTGTAAATAAGGAGAAAAAGGGGTCGGGGAGAAGGCTCAGTAGAATGAGTACTTCCCTGGCAAGTACAAGGGTCTAAGTTCAATCCCCAGTTCTAAAAAAAAAAAAAAAAAAAGAAAGGAGAAAAATAAAAGATAATAGGAAGGAGAGAAAGCGACAGAGACAGAGAGAGAGAGAGATCTTTTAAAAAAAGAAAGGGGATCTAGAGAGGGGGAAGAGGGCAGGGCAGGGAAGAGGCTGAGAAAGGAATTAGGATGTGTTGTATACAGGTACCAGCTTCACACAAGGCATGCAAACAATATGTACTGCAACCATAGACTAATAATGAGTAAAAGTAGGCAACGTATAAATCATAAAAAATAAAATAAAAGATATGTCATTCCTGGGGCACCTATCAAACTGTTAAAAATTATTACAGCATTTTAGGGTGCTGAGCAGACCCTGCACTCCATGCCCTGCAATGCTGTTCTCAGCTCTTGTGATGCCTAATACCTGAGGACCCTCATGGCCAACAGGAAACTGTGACCTAAAAACTTTTGTGTCCCTTCATGCCATTGTTCTGCACAGTCACTCCATGAACGTGCATCCTGGGCCTTGGGACAGTGAGTGACAGGGCTGTCAGCTGAGGAGTCGTGTGTCACATGGTCAAACACACATGGGTGTAGATGCGTGGCTGGTGTTTCTGCATGGTGGACAGTGAGTGCTTGTCCTTCTCACTTGTTAGTCTCCTGTTTTTCTGATGGTGATGTGGGACACACAGCAGAAGTGGGGAGCAGTAGGTCCAGTGAAGTGGGACAGGGGCTCTGCTCTCTTTTCTGGCCCCTGCTGAAGCTGAGCACAGTACACTTAGGAAGGGAGACACTCCTGTAGGACATGTGGCTCCTGGGGCACCCACCTCACACTCTGCTGTCCCTAGGGCAGAAAGTCATACAGACACAGCTATAGGTCAAGCCTCAAACTGGGCAGACACTAGGGTCCAGATCCAGGGTGGAGAGATAGTTGGCCAGCAGAGCCATACAGTGATGGCATGGGGCTAGGAAAGAAGCCAGTGTCTGGGACCGAACTCCAGGGGTTTGGGCATAGAGACAAGGTTTGGGTCTTGATGTGGGAAGACAGGTGTGCAGAAATGGTCAGGGAGATCTTGACATTGTTACATGAAGGAGGGACAGGAGATGGTGGGTGATTGAGCGTAGGAGAACCTCCAGCAAGCAGGCACAAGAAGGTGCAGCCTGGATGAGAGGGAGCCACTGGCCACACAGTTGAGCTTGCTTCTCCATGCACATCAGGCCTGGGCCAGCCCCCCTACCCCTGTTATCCTCCTCCACAGTGACTCTGAGATCACAGGGCCACCACACATCCTACCCTGCAAGGACAGGTGAGGAACAGCGAGCATATATCCCTCCTCTGTGAGTGGCCAGCTGGCACTGTGCATGGATGTGAGAGTGGGGGTGGAATGGCAGGCAGGGTGCCCAAGGTCATGTGCTTGATGTCTCTGTCCCTTGTGGCCACAACGCAGCCCAGACAGGGAAGCTGAATCTGGACACAGCAGTGATGGCGCAAACTACACCAACTGCAATACTCTCCTGGGGAGACAGTGGTCACAGGAACTGCCACCAAACTCAGGAAAAGAGAATATCTTGAGTCAAGTCCTGGCTCCTTTTTCCCCTTCAGTGAGCATGGGTAGATACTATGGTTATTTTGTGTGCACGGAGGGAAGCATGTACAAGAACAAAGCAGTTGGCAGAGGAACATAGTGCAGTGGAGAGGCTACACAAGGCCCCCACAGACTCATGCTGAGGGTCACGCCACAGGGCCCTCCCATGGCCCAGGAAAAAGGTGGACCTCGTGCCCTCCAGTAACATCTCTCAATTACTATCAGCCAAGGAGCTGCCTTCCAAAACAAGCACCTTGGAAATCCTACAAAAATAAAAATTGGTGGCGCATACCTATAATCCCAGCATGCAGGAGGCTGAGGCAAGAGAACCGCTGTGAAACTGAAGACATCCTGAGCTATGCAGTGAGACTCTATCTCAAAAGTCAGTCAGGCAGGCAGTCAGGCCCACATGGCAATTCTGTTTCCCAAATGAAAGCTACTTCCTTTGACCTCCATGTCTTTCATTTTGTTTTTTTGTTTCTGTTTTATTTATCAAACGTATTTTAGAATCATAAATTACCAAAAGTGTGCTCCAAAGGTCCTTCTCAACCAATATTAATATAAATACCACACACATTTAATTGGAGGTTTATTTTGCAAAGTGAACTTCTGTGGGGGCTAGGGAGATAGCTTGGCAGTCTAAGCTCCTGCTTGGCAAGTGCAAGAACCGGGTTTGATCCCCAGTACCACATGCTGTGCCAGCCCTGGAACCTCAGGTGTGCAGTGCCAGCCACCAAAACCAGGTGTGGTAGCACTTGCCTGTAATCCCAGCTCTGGGGAGGCTGAGACAGGAGGATCACTATGAGCCTGAACCGTGTAGCAAGATCCTGTATGCAAGAAAGGAAAGAAAGAAAGAAAGAGAAAGAAAGAAAGAAAGAAAGAAAGAAAGAAAGAAAGAAAGAAAGAAAGAAAGAAAGAAAGAAAACACTTTATATCTTTTAATGGTTTTCAATTTTTTTAAAGAATTGTTCCTGTTTTTTTCCAATGTTTTTCTCTTTTTCAAGTTTTTTTGATCCCTGTACAACTTTCTTCTGACCACACTTCTGTTCCCAAGTTCTTTGGTAATTGAATACTGTATTTTCAGTTTGTACCAAAAGGACTGAAAATTACCTCGACCAAGAAGCCCAGAGATGAATGCTTGCCAGCCAGACTGGTGCTTGGTAGGCATAGGGACTCTTGTCCTGAAGGTCGCCACACATCCTGAGGGGATGCAAGGACAAGACAGTGAGCAGCTGCCTCAGAGCTCAGCAGCCGGAAGCTGGCGGGGATCTTGAGGGGTAAGGAGAATCCGTGCCTGAGCCCAAGTGCTTTCTTCCTGGGGACACCAGTAGGAAATTGCCTCAGAGTCACATTCAGCAGGGAGTGCACAGTCTCCTCTGCTGACTGTTTCCACCCTAGGTATGTGAGCCACAGAGGACTCCAAAGACATCTTAACACTGCGTGTATGAAATATGGAATTTTCCTCACAAATTATTTCTTCTCAAATGAATCCACCACACATTGACGGGAATCTGCATCTGGAGTTTACTTTGTCCAGCTCATGGATGCCAGGAGGCCACAACCAGGTCCAAGGAAGCCGCATCCTGGTTGAGGGCAGCCAGTTCCTCAGGCCCAGGACTCAGAAAATGTTGAAATGTATTCGACAGAAACATCTCAGATAGCCAGTCAGCCTCTTGCTTGTTGGCCTAAGAAACATAATCTTTCACAAAGACACAAAAACAAACCTCAGCTTCTCTTTTATTGGACTCCTCTGAGAATGTAATTATGCAATCACAAAACGGAAGTGGCTTTCTGCTACAGATGCTGGCTACCCAGTCCCCACCACCATGGAGTTGAATATACAATTTACAAACCCAGCAATAGAGGGTAAGATGTATCCTGGAAGTGTGCCCCACTCCTACCACAATGTGTGTAAAATAAACATCTTCTATTTTAAGAACAATTTTGAATGTATTCATTTTGGTTTAAAAATTTTAGAAGATTGATTTTTGACTGTTATTGTATTGAATTCTCCTATCTTTGAACAACATACCTTAAGCCCCTGTGAGTGATGAGGGGCCCTGGCTCTCTGTCCCTTTATTCTGTGTGCATGGGCTCATGGGAGCTTTGCTTTTTCCCTGGGAGCTTCTCTTTCTGTGTTGTCAGTTTTGAGTTATCTTTTGGCCCCTGCATACAGGGAGGAGGAGATCAGTGTTTCCAACCTGCTTCGACTCCAAGCCACCATTACACTATGACTTCCTGGTAAGCAGAAATGCACTGAATCATCATGAGCATCCTGGCCACATGTTCTAGTCCTGGTACTGCAGTAAGACAGACCCAACTTCATGTGGTGCATTTGATGACATTTAAGCTTTGTTTCTCAGCTAGCTGAGAGCAATCCTTCAGCTCACTGGAATCATAGTTCCTGGTTCAGATGTTTGTCAATTGCCTTCTACTGTGTGGCAGTTCAGCTGGGTATAAAACTGATCCTTGATCTGGGTGTGATGGTACATACCTGTAACCCCAGTGCTCAGGAGGTTGAGGCAGGAGAGAATCACTGTGAGTTTGAGACCAGCCTGCAGTTCATAATGAGTTCAAGTTCAACCTGAACTACAAAGCAGATCTTGTCTCAAATAAATAAATAAATAAATAAATAAATAAATAAATAAATAAAGAGGGTGTCCATTTCTCTTGAGAATCAAGGTGAATTTTTGAATCCTGACTTCCTTTGTGATAGAGAGAACCTGTGTTGGGTGCTTATAGGCTTGCTCTGCCCCATTAGTGAGTTTTTCCTCTGGGGCTTCAGGTGTTTAAGTGCCAGATCCCTGTGGCTGTCTTCCAGGGGGAACAGTCTTTCCCCCAAGGCTTTCATCAAGAAAGCTGTCCCAGAAGATGCAGGCACATGGAATCCATGGAAATAGGCAGCACACCTTCACCTGGCCTCCAGCTGATTCATGCCCTTCCATCTTGCAAATTTAAACCCTGAGTTTTCCTTGTTCCTCACATGACTCTCTTACTGTTTTCATCCTTAGGTACATTTATGGGCACTGAAATATGCAGATCTTATCTCTAAAAATGTTTAAATAGACTTTACTTTTTAAGGCAGGTTCTAGATGGCCCATCTTCGCAACTTAGTCCCTATCTCAAAATAAAAAACTTAAAAGACTGGAATGGAGCTCGATGTGAAGGCCCTGGGTTCAGTCCCAGTACTGGAAACATGAGATCCTCAGATGCAGCCAAGCAGCCCTCATCTTTTCCCATTGGCAATGTGCCTGCTTGCTGCATAGATGGGCAACTGGGTGCATGTGCCATAAAGGGCAGCAGGCCCTGGGTTCTACACCACAGCTCCCGGGCCCTGTCCATCTCCTCAGCATGGCCATGGGACTCCATGTGCCTCTACTGGTGGCTTCTGTCCAGCACCCACTCTTGTGTCCTGCAGCACAGAGGAAGTGTCCTGTTACAGCCCCTCTCCGAGTGGGCCCCAAAGTTCCTCAGCCTCACTGCCAACACCTGGCCCAGGGTCAGCATGTTGTTCTTTACCTGGCCATGTAGCCCATGCTGTGTCACCCTTGCTGTGGGCCAGCCTGACACTCAAAAGGACAGCAGAAAATGTGGGGAGTGGTGGTCCCTGTTGCATGTGCCAGTTGGCACAGGAGTCCACACCAACTCCAGGCCCTCAGTGAGGAGCAGATAGGGCAAAGAAGGCATCCTGTGGCACAGCGCTGAGTGGAGGGTTCTGTGGTTGTGTCCAGGTAGCACAGAAGACCAGTTCTGGGCCTCCTGGGCCTGCCCTGACTGGGTTACCATTCCATGGACTGAGGGCTTTTGCTTAGCTGAATTAAGTCCTCAGTTAAAATGGTCTACTGGCCTGGGAGATGGCTCAGTAGAGTGTTTCCCTGGCAAGTGCAAGGGTCTGAGTTCAATCCCTGGTTCCACCAAAAAAAAGAAAAAAGAAAAAGGTCAACCTGAAAACAAGGACTATTCTTTTAAGAACTATTTTCTTATCTTAAATCTTTTTATTGTAAAATTGTGTGTAGAGGAAAAAAAATAGACCAAAAAAAAAAAAAAAGCATATGACTCAAGGGGTCATAAAAGGGCCACTCAGCAGCCACCACAGAAGAGAAGTGACCCCTGGCAGAGGTGACCATGGGGATGGTCCTGGCACATGGTGAGTGCAGATTCCAGGAGTGCTGGACAGGCACTTTGTGGGCATCCCGTGTTTAGCTGGCCTGACATCCTCTCCTGCGTCCCCAACTCCATCCATGGGGACACTTGCAGCCTGCAGGCCTAAGGGCCTGCTTTGCTCTCCCCATCAATTGCCACTCAGAAACTCATGGATCTCTGCTCATTTCCATAAAAGCACAGAATTCGTTTTACCCAACAGAAATTCAAGTAAGATGCAACCAAGATTGTTGATGAATTTGTAGAGAATCAACAGCATTCAAGTGGTCAGTGTCTCATTCAAGTGCATAAAGACTTCATTTATTGACATATTTTTTAAAAAGTCCTTTGAGTAAGTTTACACTTTGTTCTTGTAATTGTTGGGTTTCCTTTCTTAGGTCCTGGGATCACACAGTTCTTGATGCTGCTTTGAATGCAGTCTGACCTGCGTGTCCTTGCTCATCACCAGCGGAGACGAATCGGTGAATGGTGCTTGTAGTTCTAACACTAAGCAACCTTTTTGTAGCTGTCATTGATTCCAACATCATGTGCTTATTCCCCACCGTGTGCCTGGAGCAGTGGGCAGAGTGCAGAGCCCAGGCCACATTCTCCACAGCTTCAGGCAACACTTACACACACACACACACACACACACACACACACAGAGTACATAGACACTGAGAAGACACAAACAACATGCCACACACCATACACACTTCCAAACATAACATATTATACACACCACACAGACACGCCATGCACCTCACACATAACACACACAGAGACACATGCCATATATATATATATATATATATATATATATATATATATATATATATATATCAACACAGAATCAGGCACTATACCAACACACAAACAACACCCATGCACACAACCAACACACAGACATGTAACATATACACAACACATATATAACACATATACACACCATATCCACTACACATACACAGAAATAGCATATATGTACACAAACACAACACACATATGCACCTAAGCATAAGCCCACACGTATCTGTACACAAACAAATACACCATACAGTCTACAAGCACAACACACATGCCCTGCGTGTGCACAAGCACAGCCACCCACCCACCATGGGCTCGCCCCTCTGTATCCTCTGCTCTCAGCTGCATCTGTTCTGTGTGATGGGGTGAGACCCGTCCTGTACACCACCATACAGAGCCAAGCATTGCTGGGAAGCTGAGCTCACCACGGCCAACACTCAGAGCTCTGTTCTCTTTCTTTGTCTTCCCAGAATCACTCTGGGGCTCTCCGTGTCCAGGCAAATGAGAGACTTAACCTTTATGGCTTGGCTGGTTTTGATTTATCTGTGGGCAAAATAACCAAGCCCCAGGAGACAGTTTTTAAGTGGCAACCAAGGAATTCATCACCTCGTGAAATCCAAACATAAAGAGGAGAATTCAGCAGGATGTAAAAGTGGATGTGGGCAGAGAACCTTGGCCCTAACAAACCTTGGCCTGAAACCATATGACTGCCAGCTGTTCCCAGTGTCACTGTCACCTCCATCTCTGCCCCTGGATGGGCCTTGTGCCTGCCAAGGACCCCGAGCCATAGTGCACAAAGGGCAGGCAACAGGCCTGGCTCTGACCGTGGCTGATAATCCAGCGCCCAGCCTCACCCAGTGCCCTGACTGTGCTGCTGCCTGGTGCCTCTGCCCAGGTCGCCAGCATCCTGCTCCCTGTCCACCCATCTTTGCATAGCTAAATGCAGAGACTCCCTCCAAGCAAAATGTCACCAAGTGTAAAAACCCAGCAGGAGGCTTCAGCACCCGGGGCTCAGCGGGAACATGAGGGCGCAGCCTCTTCATCGCAGGATGGGAACTCCCAGGAGGCAGCAGCCCTGGGCAGTTCAGAGCTGCAGAGCAGGGGACTCAGGCACAGGAGAGGGTGGTGGACATTGGCACAATGCAGACAGCACTCAGACTGGGATAGAGAAAGCTATATACAGAGGGGCCTGGGAGGGACAGAGCCAGGGACAGGCAGGCCAAAGGACCTGTCCCCAAAGACCAGCTGGCATCCACATTGGAGCAGCCCCTCACCCACGTCCAGGCATGGATGGCCAGCAGGGCACTAGGTGACAAGTGTTTGGCCTGTAGGGTGCACCTTCTCCCACACAGAAGGGTGCCCCTTCACCCTCATGGAAGGGTGCCTGTCATCACCATCAGCCCCAGATGTGATGGTTCTAACTCCTGGGTTACAGTGGTCCCATGCCCTGTCCCACTTGGTGCCAGGGCTAAGTGTTCTGGCTTCCTATAGCCTTGTCCTGGGGAATCCAGCCCAGTACCCTGGCACAGCTAATGCAGAAAGTACCTTTATGACCCTTATCAGGAGCCCCTTGGGCAGCACACTAGCATCACTCCCCAAGAATATCTCTGGGTCCCCAGCACCAGAGAGTACCAAGGGACCTGTCCCCAGGTACTCGCAGCTGCATCTGGGGCGGTAGGTCCTGGGGTGGAGTGGGCTTGGGACTCAGCATTTCTTCCCCAACCCTGGCAGGGCTCCATGTGGGAGGGGTCCTCTACCACCACCATCCCAGGGGTGCACTTGCACCGGCTTTGGTGGGGGTGAGAGGCTCCCTATCTGTATTCCTTCTTAAATTTAAAAAAAAAAAAAAATTCCTCTGACTTCTAAGCAACAACAATAATTTAAAAATAACAAGCAAGTGTTCTCTGTCTTTGGTAAATTGTAAACACTCCCCACAACTTTGGCCTCTCTGTCATGAAAAAAGCAAATCTTCCCCCTTTCTCCCCCCTCCTCCTCCCCCTTCTCCTCTTCCCCTTCTTTTTCTCCTCCCTCTTCCTCTCCCTCCTCCTCCCCCTTTTTCTCCTCCTGCTCCCCCTTCCTCCTCCTCAGTTTAGGAATTGTGACCATGAGACCTCAGGCTCCATCTTCTGTGGAATTACCACACATTCCCAAATCATTCTTAAACCTCTATTTACAAAGGCAGCATCATTTCCCCTTCCATTAGTTCTGCCCTTAGTAAAAGGGAAAGAAACTGAGCAAAAGGAATAAACAATTGGGATGAGAGAAAGGAGAAAAGATAAGAAAAAAAGGAAGGGGAAAAATCATGTATGTATATAGACAGGATAGCTAAGATGATTGTACTACTAATTTCTATCAGTTTTTTGAAGATAGCAGTTAATGCTTAAAATTTTTACTTTGACCAATTTTATATGCTCACATCTGTAATCTGAGCCACTATACTGAAAACAGTAACGTGCAATATAACAACCACTGTTGAATACCTTTCATCGTATTTTCTAAATTGTGTATCATTTCTAATGTCTCATCTATTTTTTCATAATTTTATTGATAAACAAATAGCAATGAGACAGTTTCAAATCAAATCGCTAGGACAGTTTCAATAATTAAAACACTGCATACATTCTTCTTAGTGGTTAATTGCTATACAAGATGCGGGCTTGAGATCCTAGTTACAAACACCATTAGAACAAATCGCTCTATTCATTAAGAGAATGTAGCTATATATCTATCCTAACCACTTTGAATACACTGATACAAGATGGACATTCATCTGTTTCCCCTTTTTTTGTTAAGTTCCGTTATTTGAATATTATAGGTGTGTAAACTCAGCAAAATATTCTAAAAGAGTCCAGTAGCCCATAATAGCATTGGGTC